>NC_057797.1:278283576-278429579 GCF_018294505.1 Triticum aestivum | reverse complement strand
CCCGGTCGGGCGGCGGGGAGGGCTGGCCGCGGGCTTCCGCGGGCCGCGGCGGCGGGGATCGGCGGGATGCCACGTGGCAGGCCCGGGTTGGCGCGGAGGCAGCGGCGTGGGAGCTAGGGTTAGGGTGCGAATGACCCGGGATTTTCGGGGAAGAGACATTTTTATAGGTAGGAGGGGCTAGGAGAGTCCAAATGAGGTGTGGTTTTCGGCCACGCGATCGTGATCGAACGCTCTAGATGATGGAGAGGGTTTTGGTGGGTTTTGGGCCACTTTGGAAGGGTGTTGGGCTCCAACACACACAAGGCCTTTTCGGTCCCTCGGTTAACCGTTGGAGCATCAAACGAAGTCCAAATGGTACGAATCTTGACAGGCGGTCTACCAGTAGTTAACCAAGGCCGCTTGGCAAGTCTCGGTCCAATCCGGAAATGTTTAACCCCCACACACGAAAGAAAGGTAGAAATGACCACCGGAGGAGAACGGAGCGCCGGAATGCAAAACGGACAACGGGGAAAAAGCTCAGATGCATGAGACGAACATGTATGCAAATGAAATGCACATGATGACATGATATGCAATGCAAGACACGCAAGCAATGACAAGGCAACAACAACGAATAACTGGACGACACCTGGCACATCAGTCACGGGGCGTTACAAAAGCTTAGTGCTTATCTTCGAATTACACTAGGGCAACTTTTGTCTTTTCTTTTCAGCACTCATCAACACTACGTCAGAGTCTGAAATACCCATGCATAAAAAAACAATACTGTGAGTATGGTGAAGTGTGTGCACAATTAGTGCAGTGTAAAAGTGGCAGATAGCAGGTCGGTGAGAAATAAATGACGGGATACATATGATAGCTCTACAACATGCATGGCACACTAAATTACTACATGATTCTATGAAAATAACATCTGACTGAAAACAAATAGGTCAATCCATTTTTTCTGCACCATCCGATGTACAAAGAACGGGAAGATCGCCTTCGTCTACCTCCAGCCAGTCAGTATTGATGATCTTCCTTGAAACGACAGCGACCATCGGCCCAGTCCCCTGCATGCGCCCTCCCCTCGACCTCACCACACCGCCATGCTTGACACCGCCCCCCGGCCATCCACTCAAGCCCCACCGATCTCCAGATCAAGCGCAAGCAGCTCCTACGCCCCACACCCCTATGATAGACACCGATGCGCCGCTTCCATGGTGAACAGGCGGACTAGGTGCTCCGAAAGCCTAAGCGGGTGCTGCTTCTTTTAATTGCGGTTCGACTGGTCCCGAATTGAAATCCAGGCGGGCTACTGACCTCTAGCAAAGGTGAAATAGTAAAGGGAGGAAACCTTGTGCATTTAGTATCACGAAGAAGATGTAGCAAGAAGCGCTCAACTAGTTTCTTTCGTGGGATTAATACAGTGTGAGCAGGGACGTAAGGTTTGCACGAATAAGGGAGGAGGAGTACCTCTTTCTGCTGGCAGTGTTGTGTCCTCCTTCTATTTTTCCAATGATCTTCTTGTGATTCGCTTGAAATGAGAAGTTGTGGAGGACGGTGCAGCCTTGGACAAACCCATGGCCAAGTTGTTGAGTGTGGTGCGGTGGCCGTCTGTCGGTGGCGGGGAAGCAGATCTGAGGCGGCGAATGACAGCGTAGCAGGAACAGCTCTGGTGCAGTGGACGGTTAAGATAGTGGAGCGGCAGCAGTGAGGCGCAGGACGGTGTGGTCGGAGTATTTTTGGTATAGCGCACGTCGGCGTCGGCGTCGTGGAGGCAGCTCTACCTCGGCTTCAGCTGCTAAGTCCTTGAGGGCGTTGCGGTTGCGATTGCGGTTGCGTTGGACGACGACGTCGGGGTACCGGCTCCGGCGTGATGGAGGAGTGCGGCGGTGGATTGGACGTTATGGGGTGGAGGACAGAGGAGGCTGGGTTTTCGCGGATGGTGGAGAGGGTGTTTTGGCGCCCATGGGGTATGAATGGGGAAATGGAGGGAGGGGGGAACTTAAGGGGCAACAATGTTTTTGTTTGGGACGCGCTTGTTTGAAATTTGGGGAAAGTTACAAACTTTGCCCCCATCTAAAATTTTTGACATATTGCGGGTTGGGGGTAGGACAGTAATCTTAGGTGTCCCAAATGTTGGCGAGATAGATTTCGGCCGAGTCCACGGCGTATGAATGCCTCTCGGAGGCGGTTGAGGCTGGCGACTTGGTGAAGTTACAAAGCTACCCCGGTTTAGACCTTTGGACATCGGGCCGATAGGCTACATGGGCCAGAGCTAGGACAGTAATTTCCTACCACCAAACATTAGTCTCACGCGGTTTCGGGTGACCAGAGGCCTATTTGGCGCTTCGTTCAATATTTGGGAGTAGAAGCATTAACGTTTTCGGTTCTCTTGAATTGAACATTCAGGATTTGTCAAACTTCACAAATCTTTACTCTTGAAAATCCTAAAGCTACGATTATTTTGGAATGGAGGTGGTACATTTGAATATACATTGTACACGAGTATATATTAAAAAATATGCAACTTACCTCAGTTCATGCATGGTTCCAAATATAATCTCCTTGGTTGCAAAAAAAAGTTAGACATGGGTATGAATATACATAGCATGTTCAAACACACAACAAAGATATATGCCCCCTTTTATATCTGATTTACAAATGCCATTATCTCGGTTTCAAATAGATGAATGCACTTCCTATGAATTCAAATCTTTGAAACCCTCTTTATGTTGAATTCGACATGTATTCTATTTCGTAGCTAGCAATTTGGAATGTATCCATGCAAGTGACAAATGTATAAAGTGCTTCACACTAACAACATGGAGTGCACTAATTAAAGTTTATATATGAATTTCAAAGCATCCATTTCCTGTATTTCAAAACGCTCTCACTCTATGGATCGATAATATGAAATAAACACATGCACATGCTAGAATTAAATAGAGTATGGGTGTCTGATAGACCGATTTTCGTCCATACACAATTTGCAAAATTCATGATCTCATCCAAAAATAATAATTCCATTTATATTTTAATTTAATGCGTAGAACCGCCTTTTACATGTAGATGCACTATGCCTCGGCCTGTTCTCACGAACACGCTATATATCTCTCTATCTACCGCATAAGTGCACACACTTTATATGCATCGGCATTTCTCTTTTACACATGCTCACAATCTCTCTCGGGGTGTCAGGGAGTCTCACACACATGCTCTCTATGTATCTCTCACTCTCTTTCTGAATACTATGTACCACTCTTTTCACTAATCTCAGTTGGCAAACACTATTTCTCTCACATGCATATATACACACGTATGATCTCTACTAGCCCTCTATACGCACATATATCTATGTGCCTACGTGTCTCCCGCACGCACATTATCTTTAGGCCTCTCTCGCACACATTGCCCCCCTAGACACACCTCCCTCTTAGTAGTTGGAACATATGATTCCATCTTATCATTCGGTAGGATATCCCTGACTTTTAGGCTGGATGGTAATACGAGGCAAAGTTTTAACCTAGTTCGGACCCTTGCAGTTGAGGAAAAAGCCTACTCTTGGTACTGTATATTAGTGATAGGGGTGTGTACAAAGTACACGTGAATACCAGGCATTGTGTGTGTGTATACTATCGACGAACTAGCCACCAAGCTTCTATAACATACTAGGGGCCTAGGGTTACAAATCATATATAGTCGGAGTATCACCAGTGGGGATAGAGTCCTCCGCGACTCTGGTAGCTAGCTTCGTGTTGTATGTCGAGTCTTCCACCTGGGTCTTCATATAGCGCGTCTCGATCCAACCTATGTGGCGTAGGATGGAACCGACCCATGAGTCCTCATGTTGACCCACCACAAATAGAAATGATGTGCCCACCACACCACACACGCAATCGGGCACTAAGAAAATAAGCATATACAATAGTACAATGTTACACATGAAAGTTAATTGCATGGTGCATCCAAAAATATTTGTTCTGCACTGTGAATGATTATATATTCTCCTAAAATATTAGTCACCGGAAAGATAAAACGAAGGGCATATATCTCCTTGTCTCCACCGGACATCCCCTCTTTCTACACCACTTTCATGTACGCACACAAACTATCTCTCGGCACTCTAAAAGTATGCATGCCCACGACACATTCACGCATGACGGTCACTGTATTTTCAAGCTAAAGCACTATGCGGTCACTGGAGTTCAGAATATGCTAATTACGGTCACCATATAAATTCTCGTGGTTATCATACGGTATCTAGCTCACGATACGTCTTCGTATTTTCTTGATGACACAGACAGACTTTGCATTTGATGCGTGCTCCATATTTTGTTAACGACACTTATGGTCATTGTATTTGAAGCAAAAGCACGATATAGTCACTGGACTTCAGAATAAGCTCATCACGGTCACCACATACATTATGTCGTGCTAACCAACATGTGGTTGGATGGTTACGAGGACTGTGGTTTCTCGAGCCCACCAGGGTTAAAGTCCCGGTGCTCGCATTTATCTTGGGTTAATTTCAGTATTTTCCGGCGATGTGCGTTCAGTGGGAGGAGACATTCCACTCGACTATGAGGCACCTATGGTGACTTCGTAAAAGATCATATGATATCTCACTCTCTCGAAGGTGCTCATAGGGGTAGGGTGTGTGTGTGTGCACTTATAGCGGTGAGTGCTTGCGCGCATATATGAGCCCTTGCGTCTGAACAGTGTTAAAAAAATACTTGTCATGATTATACGGCCACTGGCTCACTCGTACAACTCCGTATTTTGTTGATGACACAATCAATTGACCAGTCAAGCGTTCCACGTGGCGCAACTAGTGTTGCACCATCGGGGTGCGTAACCGTGGGGCCCACCTGTCAGCCCATATATGAAAGAAAGAAATGGTAGTCTGAGTCTGTACTATGTTAATAAAATACATTTTAGGGTGATCATACATCCACTGGCTCACCATACAGATCCGTAATTTGTTGATGACACGATCAATTGACCAGTCAAATGGTCCACATTCAGCAGCGCACATTACCTTCGGGCCCACCCATCAGCGCGTATATGAAGGACAGAAATGGTAATAAATTAGTCGTCTGTGGGTACTCGAAGTCGTGAGACCTCTGGTTGGCAGTCGTCTGCGGTGGGGGGCGCGTTGATTGGGCGGTGGGGTGGGGATCGCCGGAGAAAAATCTCGGCACGAGGGGGGGCTAGAGGGATGGCCGGTGCGGCGGTAGACCGGCGGTGGGGAGTGGTTTCGGGGCGGGCGGGGCGGCGTCACAGCGTGGGCCATCCGTGGGCGGCAGGGGCCGGCGGTTTGGCCGGTGGTGGCTTGTCAGGACCCCGACTCAATGTCACATCGATCTAGCCTGTAACACCTCATATCACTTTGCGGCCTCACGCACGGTATTCCCACGGGTGTCGCCTTACCTTTACCCGGGACCGTTTGCGCCTTTTGGCTCACGTATATGATGATGTCGCTAGCATCCATATGATAAGGAGCCCGGGCTGACATGACTAGTCGTAAACCCAAAGTGGCACAAACTTACAGGGACAGGCATTCATGACCCAGCATCGAACGTGTCGGTCATCAGCGAGTGAATTCAGGCTGTAGCACTGGGCTAACAGGACTCCAGTGAACCGGGCTGTAGCGGGCTAACAGGACTCCGGTATTCATCGCGTGACATTTCCCCGAAGGGACAGACACAGGAACGAAGAAGGACACATGCCGGCCAGCCTAAGTGTTCCGGAGCAGTAGCAAGCTACCATGGCTCGGTGGAAACACTAGGAGACATTTCCTGGTAAGAGAGGCTACTAAAGATAAACAACTAGATAGTCAGATCCCACACATACCAAGCATTTCAATATCATACACACAATATGCTCGATATGTGCAAATACAACATGGCATCACAACATGACTCTACGACTCAAGTATTTTATTCAATAGGCTCCGAGGAGCGAGAAATTACAAACATGAGTCTCATGACCCAACATTCAGAGCATACAAATCAAAACACAAGCGGAAGCTATCATGTCTGAGTACAGACATCTATAAATGAAAAAGGCTGAGAAGCCTGACTATCTACCAGATCCTGCCGAGGGCACAAGATCCTAGCTGAGGTAACAAGCTAAACGTCGAAGTCCACATGGAACTACTAGTGAGACTGAAGTCTCTCTGCAAAAACATAAAATAGGCAAACATGAGTACAAATGTACCCAGCAAGACTTACATCAGAACTAACTACATATGCATCATTATCAACAAAGGGGGTGGTGGAGTTTAACTGCAGCAAGCCAGCTTTGACTCGGTGGCTATCCTGAACTACGACTGCAAGCAACTCTTTTGAGGTGGCGCACACGAGTCCACATATTCACCAACCAATACACCACTATGGATCCGCTCCCGTCTCCCTACGAGAACGCCATCCATAGTACTCACGCTTATCTTGCATATTTTAGAGTATCCACTTTCACTTGTCTATGAACTGATATAAGCAACCCAGAAGTCCTTTTCCGCGGACACGGCTATTCGAATAGATGATGTTAACCCTGCAGGGATGTACTTCTTCATACATGTTTCCACCACTTAGCGTCTGCACACGACATGTGCTCGGCAGACTTCAAGCGAAAGCCGATGTGGGTGTAGACCACGACCTACCTAAACACTCAAGTCTCTAGTCCAGGTTTATCGCCTATTCGGGTTCCATCCGCGAGGAGATCCGGCCGGAGTTTCACTCA
Source organism: Triticum aestivum (assembly GCF_018294505.1). Lineage (NCBI taxonomy): Eukaryota > Viridiplantae > Streptophyta > Magnoliopsida > Poales > Poaceae > Triticum > Triticum aestivum. The sequence goes on along the minus strand of NC_057797.1, from coordinate 278,422,853 downwards.
CAGCCCCAAACGATGTGTGCAGGGTTCCCGAGACACCAAACAGGCGCTCGGTACACCGTGCCACGTGCCTACCGCATCACAGCCCACCCCTCCGGTCAGCGCTATGCACAGCCTCCAGCATACTACAAACACCAGAAACTACTTGCAACTCCTGGACAGAGGACTTGGATGAATAAGAAGTCGAGCGGGGTCATATTTCAGGGCCCAATGTATGGTAGTAGCTGAATCATGGATCACAAACACAGAACTCAGTTCCTAAGGACGGCTTCAATGAGACAACCCACCATGTACTCCTACATGGCCTCTCACCGCTACCTTTACCAAATCGTGTTCACCACTTAGCTCACACACAGTAGGACATGTTCACACACCTCTGATTCATCCCCGATGAATCAGACCTGTCTCAACTCTAAGCAATAGGAGGCATGGCAAACAAACATGAATGAGTAGTCACAACAGGGCTCAAACAACTCCTACTCATACTAGTGGGTTTCATCTATTTACTGTGGCAATGACAGGTCATGCAAAGGATAAAGGGGTTCAGCTACCGTAGCAAGTAACAAATGACTCGTTGTTGTCCTAATGCAGTAAAAGAGAGCAGGGCGAGAGAGTAGGATTGTATCGGAATGAACAAGGGGGTTTTGCTTGCCTGGCACTTCTGAAGATAATATAGCTCTTCATCGGTGTCATCGATCACATCACCGGTACACGTCTATCGAGAGGGGACAATTACCGGCAAACAAGGAAGAACACAATCAATGCAATGCGACAATATGATGCATGAATGTGACATGGCAATATGATGTGATTTGTGCTGATGCAACTAAACCAGATTAAATGAAGTTGGTTTGAATCCAAGATTCAAACTCAAACTCCATATGTGGATATTTAAATGCCATTAATATGATTTGTGCTAAACAGCACCTATAAGTTGTTCTAACATGCATGAAAATAGTACAGATGGATAGATTGGATTTTTCTGATCATTTTTCATATATAATTTATCTCATTTGGAGTTACGGTTGATTTTCTATGAATTTTAGAAGTTTATACAATTTTCTGGAATTTCTGAATAAAAATAAATCCAGAAAACATTACTGCGTCAGCCTGACATCATCATGACGTCAGCAGGTCAACAGGGGCTGGTCCGGGTCAAACCTGACCAGCAGGGTCCACACGTCAGTGACACAAGTGACTAACAGAGTTAATTAATTCTAACTAATCAAATTAATAGCCATGGGGCCCATTGTCAGTGTCAGCAGGGGTAATTAGTTTAACTAATTCAATTAGTACAAATCCTAATTAACTAATAGAGTTGGGCCCCACCTGTCATTGAGTCAGGGGGAGTCAAACTGGGGTTAAACCCGGGTCAAACTCGCCGGAGTTGACCCGAGGCTCGTCGCCGGCGAGGCCAGGGACGGCGGAGAGCGTCGGGATTCGCCCTCCGATGACCAAAAGAGCGGCGGAGGGGCTCTACGGGATGCCCAGGCTCGCGCGCATCAAATCGTGGCATCCGTTCGTGCTGGGGAGGTCGGACTTGGCGACGGCGGCAAACAAGGCGGCGGCCGGAGCACGGCGAGGTCGGGGTTGGCGCTAGGGGGCACGGCAGGTCGCACGGGTGGGCGCGCCCGGCTCCTGGAAGAGTGCTGAGCACGTTGCCGTGCTCGGGAGTTAACTACGGTGGCTCTAGCCTCGTCTGCGTCATCGCCGGCGGCGAGGAACTGTCGGCTCCGACAGCCACGGTGGTTAGAAGGCGCGGACAGGCACGGGGAGAGAGGGGAAATGGACAGGGGCTCACGGTGAGTTCGAAGAGAAGGCCGGCGTGCTCGGGGAGGCGATGGAGACGGCAAATCGGACGGCGGCATCCGGTGGCCGTGGTCGGGGAAGAAGCGCCGCGGCATCGTCTTGGGGCATCCGGGCTTCAGTGGGTCGACGTAGAGGGGCTTGGGGTCCGGGCTGAGCTCGGGTACGCAGAGAGGGAGCGAGGAAGTGGCTGTGGCCGCGGTGGTTGCGAGCGACGTCGGCGGCGGCTCTCAGTGGGGAGAATAGAGGAAGGGGAGAGATCCAGAGAGAGTGAGAGAGCGTCGGGGGGGTTGCGTGGCGTCGCGGGAGGCGACCAGGGCGACGAGGGGGTAGCCAGGCAGGCAGGGAGGAGCTGGCGCGGCTCACCTGCGCGCCGGGCACGCAGCTGCTTCGGGGCGAGGGGAGGAAGACGACGGAGGGGCTGCAGTGGTGGGCTGGGCCGGCCAGCTGCAGTGCTGGGCCGGTTGGTGGCGCCAGGTAGGTAAGGGTCCAGGTGAGTCTCTGTTCTTTCTATTTTTTTTGTTTCTGTATTCTAATTTTGCAGTTTTGTTTTAATTTGGTTTCTTAACCAAATTATTTTTGCAGCTCTCTGGGAATTATTGTGGATGCATTAAGGTTTATCCTAGAGCTCCACAAAATATTCCAGGATTATTGGAGCAATAAAAATATTTATAGAATTTATTTGCTCCAACTCAAATACAATTATGAATTAATTCAAAAACCATAAATGCATTGGAAAAATGTGCATGACCTCTGATTAAGGTTTTAACCTTTTCCCAGAAATAATGAACATTTTTGGAGGGCATTTTGGGTCCAATGAAAATATTTGAATTGAACCTAGTTAAAATTATTATCTGCTAGGGTTTGAACATCCCCATTTCAAAATTTCATTTGAATTTAAACATGATGCATGGATGCTTATGCAGAGTCAGGCAAGGGCTTAGCTAGGGCTGTGACATGGCTGGCGGCTCAGGGGGGTGGAGTTTGATGATAAACTACAAGCCCTCGATTTTGTATCCAATGGCTGGAAAATCTAATGACCAAAGATGAAAAAGTCAGTCGACTGACCTGTAGCCTCACCCCGCATGTACACATGCACGCACGCAAGACACGCATGCATGCCGGCGTGCAACACTAACACGTACACATAATGAACACACGCATGCATGCAGGCATGCAACATTGACATGTACACATGCACTCATGAACACACGCACGTACGCACACATGCGTGCAACACTGAAACGTACCCTTGCACGCACGCAACACTCGCACGCCTGCAAGCACACATCACATGATGCAAGACACACGCTCAACCTATACGTGCATGCACCCTTTGTTAAGGACGTGGATTGTGAAGGGTATTAATCAATCTTATCTGTGATAAGAAGAACATTGATGTTTGCAGCGGTCTTTATGAATCACAACGTATTGAACGGGCTATCAACATAGTAGGCTTATCTACATGAAAAGGATGACGTCACACTCAATGAACAATCATCAGTTTATAAAATGCCCGCTTCTGACCACCCTGGACCACCAAAGGTCCTCTGCTGTCTGCTGCCTGCGTTGGGTCGCTAACATGCAGGCCATGTACCCAAAGAGCCCACACGTCAGTGGAAGAACGGCGTGGTGTCCTATGTAAGAGGTGAGGGCGCCACACGCTGCATGCCCGACTGAACACGCCTCCTTGCCGCATTCAAACGCCTCCATGAAACCTGCCCGTGTGGAAGCCAAGAAACCCACTCTAGACACACGTCTGTTCATGACCGGGCCAACATTAAACGCAACACCGACCGAGCTCCCCCCATCCGCCGTCTATTTAATCTCCTATTTAAACGAGGCCAAATGTCGGCCAATAATCGCACACCTCCGCCGCTCCCCTATCTCCTCCTTCACCATTTTGTCCACTCTTACAATGGCTTATGAAGGGTAGTTATTCCGCACAAGCCATTTGTCTAGGTTTGTATCTCTCACACACACCCACGTAGGTGGGGGACGTGCACGAAGAGAAGAGGTGCACGCAGGGTGCACGTACTCCCGTCTCTTTCCCAACCACACCCGCGTGGGTACATGGTGGGGCTCATTTCTGTATGAAAAAGGCATCCCACGTGGTACTTTGACACATGTACTGGTTGTCCACTTGGTGTAGGGAGGATCGTCTACCACGGGTGAACAAACAAATTGCGACCTGAAACATTATGTTAAAAAAGAGGCAAACCATGTGGGGCCTACCTTAGAGTCAAGGCTCTATACTCTGGAGTACTTTTGATGTGTCCCATCAACTCGCAGAACGAGGAGAAGCTTGCTTAGTACGCCGTCTCCCCCGCCCACGGGCGCGGTGGCTCGCGGGATGAGGTGAAGCTTGCCTACTAGTAGTAGTACTGTACACCTTACGCCCCCGCGCGCGGTGGCTCGCGGGACGAGGAGAAAATTTTACTCCCCAGCCCGCCGTGCGGGAAAAGACCTGCCCTCGCCTTTTTTTAGTCTGGGTTTGTATCGATGGATCGCGCGAAGCAGCAAAAACCCAAGCCATGTCTTGTACTCCTCCATCGACGCTTGCTTTCATGAATTTTGTACTTCCTATCGCCAACATGTGGGACATATAGCAACCGGGTCGACGTGTCAAGCACTAAATAACAGTGCAGAACAGCAGGGGGGACACACCCCAGTCGTACCACCCCAGTAGTAGTAGTAATGAGCAATGAGATGTCAAATCACAATGTCGCACCTTCCTAGACGGACGAAGCAACCATTATTTCACACTTCGGGCTCGCCATCATCTCAAACCACGTAGTATTGCTTCTGCCTCAAGAGGGACACACGCATCGCCTTGGTACATCATGAGACGTGGGACCGGATGACATGTCATGCTCCCCCTCCGATCGCTCAGTAAAATCACCTCATTTTTACTACTATACTTCCTCCGTACCGGTTTACTACATGGCATGCACGTCATTCTAGGTTGAGAATTTAACTGGCTATATATGTGATGAACAGTATATGTTTAGAAACTACATCCACTTAATAATCCAATTATATACTTTTTGTGACATAGTAACTCAGATTTAGTTAGTCAAATGGATGACCTAGAACTACATGCACGCCCTATAAACCAAGACGTCTAAAAAACGAGACGGAGAGGGTAGTTCAGTACGTATCTTTTTAGATCAATATAGTCGGGATTGACCAAGGAGCAAAACCAAGTGGTAGGATACACCTGTTGTGTTGGCATAGCGACTCAAGCAGGGTCAGTCCGCACATGAAATGGCGACACACTTAACAGGACCCCTTTGGCCGACATGTGGCTCATCCACCACCTTGTTCCACGTGCGATGCACCAAATTATAGTTCAGAGCAGCGGTTGGAATTGGAGGCACCCCGGTCGTAGCGCCGCAATAGTAGAAAATGAGCGACAAGGGGTCAAATCACAAAGCCCCACCTTTCCCGCATTAAGCTGGACGGACGAAGCAACCATCATTTCACTCTAGGGCGCAAGAGCATAAAGAAAAGAGAAAATTAACGATGCGTGCGACAGCTACTTAGGGCACCCTAGGGTAGGGGTCTCCACTATAGATCTTTTTTTGAAAGTGCCTCCACTACAAATCGGCTTCTCCCTCGTCCTCTTGAAGAAAACCGATGATGCGTGCAGTGGTAGTGTTTGTAGGAGTACTACTAGGGCGTGCTTAAATATGTGTCGACGCCTTAAATATGTGTGGGCCGCTTGGTTTATGGGAACGAGGCCGCATTTTGGGTTCGGGGACCAGTGGAGATATAGTACGTACATAAAATTGTGGACATAGGTTCGACCGAAAGGAAATGATGCATGAGCCCTACATTTTGATATACCCGGGCTGCATGAAATTTGCTACTCTACTCAAAACTAGTAAGATACACATGCATTGAACGCATCAGATTTTGAAATCAAATTATGAATAATACACACTAAAGCATGTAAAGCTTTGAGTCATATATGCAATATGTAGATGTTCGTTTAGTTCTTATAGTTCATCTCATTCAGAATTAATTAGTTTTATAAAAATGTTAAGATTCATGGGGTTGTGCATTCTAAAGCATAAAGTAAAAAACAAATAATGGCAATTCATTTATAAAAAATCAATTATGATACGGAAGATTCTAGAACAAAGGAGAAGTGCTTGTGTTTTGAGGTTTGTGCATTATGCTTAAGTTCAACCATGGAGTCTTCTAAATTGTACATGTGGTAGATCTGGTGGAATGTTGATGATATCCAACGACCAGTAGTGCTCAGATTTGCCATCTCCGCACTGTCGGATTAGCTTCATCCAGCGACCATCTTTCAAGTTATTCGCACACTATATAGTTCTTGTGCCATAGTTGCATGTCTTGGAAAAAAGCTACTAGTGGGTTGTACTAGCTATTTAGGAATAGAAGATGTATACATGGAAGTTGTAGGGAAAGAGATGACATGGAGTATCTCAGTTCCTATGAGTAGGGATTGGAAAAGAGATGTCATTCGGTTGACATCATAGGAACTTTTCTATTGAATCTAGAGATGCCATGTATCTCAATTCCTACGAGGAGGGATTAGAAAAGAGATGTAATTTGGTTCATATCATAGGAACTTTTCTATTGAATATATGATAATGTTTATTTTACTTTCAAATTATGGGAGTATAGGAATCCATTCATATGAACCAGGTGGCTCTAAAGCTATAGAAATGATATCTTGTTTATTTCCTTTGAAATGTGGAGTATATGAATCTGTTCCTATGAACCAATTGGCTTTAAAGGAAAAAATCCTATAAAAATCATATCATATAGAGTTCCTATGATATTCCTCCACACCAAAGGATGGTTGAAATTGTTGTAGGTGATACGATGGTATTTCTATTTAGACTCCTCCCCCATCTTTATAGTTACCTCTCGAAGATGAATGAAATGATATATACATGGTATTCTACATGTGCAATTTGGTACACGAAAACTCGGTAAAAGTTTGTGAGGTTCGAATTTTCAATAAAGCTATATGCACTGCATTTTCGAACGGAGGGATCATACGGCGGTTGCTAACACACACGTGGAAGATTTGTGTGTAGGAGGAGTGGCTGTTCTGTTAAACTACATGGCAAAACTGACACTGTCGGATGCCGATCTAACGGTTCTTACGGCGTTCATCAGGAAAAGGCTTGTGGCGAACATTTGTTGGATAATGATTTACGGACAAATCCATTGCATTGATACGTGCCCCCCTCTCTCTCATGCACACGCACCCTCCCGAGTCCTCTCGCACCCACCGTCTATCTGCAGGTAGATGTCACACACATATGTGCTCTTCACACCCTACCCTCAGAACTTCTAAAAAACAAAAGACGCCCCGCACATTTTATTTTAGCTCACACGTCAAACACTTATACTATTACTCTTGTGGCGAACGTTCTTTCGGCATAGTATATTCTACTCTCACGAAGAGAAGCGGTGCAGGGACGCACTAGTTCTCTCACACCCACTCACGGGTACACGTAGGAGCGCATTTGTTTGAAGCTGGTACAACAAAATCACTCCACTATATATATAAGCAAGAGCCTTAGCGCTTGCTTTACTAGGCTTCCTCTCGGTCACTCTCTCATGCTCTCCAGATCTAAGCAAGACATAGGAGGCCACACTCCCTCTTAGCTCACGGCTGGTCACAAATCTGGCCGGACAACGTCGACATGGGCAGGGGTGTAGGTGCATCATTCACGCTGTCATCGGCGATGAGGGAGGAGACCAACGGCTACCCGCGCATCCCGATCGGCGGTCGTGTCGTTTTCTTTGAGAGAGCGCCGGCTCCGGAGGGCCTCCGACCCCTTCTTCCTCCCTGCGGTATTATGACCAAGATGCGGCCTCCCGACGCCGTCTTTGCCACATGCCGACGACTGTTAGGTATATATTCCTTCGAAACCTGCCTTGCTCTACTGCCCCAACTCCCCACTTGGCTTCGCACGGACCTTTTTCTACTTCTGTCCGCTGTTCCAAAGCCACCTAGACTTTTACTATTATTAGAGGTAAAGCTAGTTCATACAGTCAACTCTAAGAGTTGGTTCAAAGAGGGGAGAAGGTGGGAAAGCTATAGCATGAATCTAGGACTTGGTTCTAAGCGGAAACAGGGATAAGTAGTAGATATTGGCTACCCAACCGGTCTCTTGGTTGAAAAGACGAAGAAAGCATGGTGGATGGCGAAGGGTGGGGGGAAGTGGACCTATCTCTTGGTTGAAAAAGGAAAGAAAGTGACGGGTGTTGGGGGACAACGCAAATGAGAATGAGCAGGTCTAGAGTTCCTGTGCTCACATAGGAAAATGTCACCGAGGAGATAAAAAATGGGACAAATGCAGACATGTTGCCTGAGTGTTTGCCGCTCTCGGCAACCACATCTGCCACACCACATTATGCCCATGCTGTCACTACGCCCATATAGCTACCGTTAATGTAAAATCACATGAAGCATTAAGCAATGCCACCTATGTCAGTAATAAGTAATGGTCTAGTGCCGTCGATAAATTGAAGCAATGCCACCACCATTTTATGACGTCCTTCCGTCTTGCTTTATTCGCCATGAATTTGTTTTTGCAGTTACACATAAATCTCACACCGCTAGCATTGCTTCATCCCAATGGAACTGCACAAATTTGATTGCACATTTACTGACCATGTGCTACTCTCAAATGGAGTCGGCTGACCCCAGCGCCATGAAGATGAGGCTCCCGCCAGCAGTGACGCCTGTTGTAGATCCCGCACCCGGCAGCGCGGGGAGAAGCGGCGACCCCGCCCCCACCGGATCCCAGGAACCTGTAGAATCTCGGGTGGACCGCATGAGCGATCTCCCGGACGCCGTCCTTGGGGAGATCATCTCGCTTCTCCCCACCAAGGATTGCTGCCACACCCAAGTCCTCTCAATTCGGTGGCGCCCTCTATGGCGCGCCGTGCCCCTTAATCTCGACTTGCGTCATCTATCCCTCTTCAATGATTTTGAAATCCCCAGAGCCATCATCTTCTCCCACCAAGGCTCCGTTCAAAGCCTCTGCATCCCGTCATGCTACCTGAGCAAGCATACCATGCCCTGCACGGTGGATGCCTGGCTGAAATCCCCTGAATTCATAGAACTATAGCTGCTTGTGTTCTACTATTCCCCTTGAAATCACCTACCAGATATCGAATGCCATCTACATGTGCCCTCAACACTGATGTCCATCTCGCGGTTTTCCTCCTCCCTCCACACCGCCACTTTGCGTTGTGCGACCTACCTGACAATCTGGTACTAAACCTTCGACTCCCATTTCTCAAGAAACTTTCACTTGTGCGGCTTCATATATCGGAGGCCTCATTGCACAGCATCATCCACTCCAGTTGCCCTGCCCTGGAGTTCTTAGTGCTTGTTTTCCAGTTACAATCAGTTGTCTCCCAATAAAGTCGCCTAACCTTGTAAAAATTGGAATTTGTTTTGACGGAAGGCAGCTCATCATCCAAGATGCCCCTTCACTTCAAAGGTTGATCCTTAATTCTAGTTATTCACAGTTGCAAATAACCGTCCTCTCTGCGCCTAAACTGGAGACCTTGGGTGTAATACATGATCTCTGTGCTCATTTCAATATGGTGTTTGGCTCCACAGTTCTTCAGGTAATTTACATTATCATCTACACTTGTAACCATAAGCTGCATTTTAAATTTCTGCGCATAAGTTATATGTCATCTTGGAGTACACATTTTGTACTAATTTTATGTTCTATGCTCAACGAAGAGTTTATCCATGGATGGCCTATCAATGGTGCTGGATTCTGTCAAGATCTTATATATCAAAATGAATAGTTTTGATCTGAACAAGATTATTGGCTTGCTATAATGCTTTCCATGTCTGGAGAAGTTGTATATAAAGGTGATAATTTCACGCACATTGGAAGCCCGCATATAGTGTACTACAATAACCGTTCATCTATTGCTCTTTCAACACTCCTTTTTTAGACCTTAACTGTTTTCAATCTTCATGTCTATTTAGCCAACAGGACGGGGTAAGAAAGTTATAACCAATCAGTTGATTCGTAAGCATCAGAATTTTCTCACTTCTCATGAGATTCAATTGAAGACAATAACGGTAGAACGATATGTAGCCAACCGTGCAAATACTAGATTTGTCACATTCTTCATGCTAAATGCAAGGTTACTATTGTCCATCAGGCTTAAGTTTATCAACAACATGGTTTTGACGGATGCGCATGTGGAAGAGCAAAAAAGGAGTTTCAGGTGGGCAAAACAGCTTCTGAACGTGCTGGGCTTCTATTTACAACATATTGTGGTCATAATCCAGTAAATTTTACGACCCAGGATGTTCATTCTATGGACCTGACTGATCCATTTGACTGTGACTGCCGAAAACAGTGCTGGAGTTAGATGTTGTTGCCCTTTTCAACCTGGGTTTTTTTGTAAACCTGATGAACAATTAACCCTCGTGCTTTTGTACAGTTTGTAAGCTGGAGTTAGATGTTCTTGCCCTTTCCATCTCGGCTGTGACTGTCATATTTTCTTTGAAGCAAGGAAAATGGCTTGCCAGTCATTTAAATTAGAGTGAAATATTGTAACAACTAACAAATCCCAACCAAGGGAAATAACATCACTCTCACTGGCTGCTTGAGCTCACTATGCATTACAGAAACCAAGTGATTAGCCCCCACCAGCACCCACAAACTTATTTTGAACTAGCACATCAAATGGGCTATAAATTTTCATAGGAAAGGCTGCATGACCGTGAAAGATTTGGATTCTGACATTTGGGACCCGCGAGGAAGTAGCCTATCCAAGGTGGTGTCGACTTACTAGCCAGTCAACAAACGAATATGCCTACCAGCCGTTGGATTGACATCCAACATCTGTCGTGTATCTTCTATCTCTTGTCTTCTTCTTCCTCCAGCCACCCAAACCAAACCACCCCGGCGGCTCCCGCCTCCCATGGCTGGCTGCGCCTCCGCCACCCTACCGTACATACCCTCCAACGTTGGCCAGTCCCTCCCTCTATTCCCCCACACGTCCTGATATTCTCGGGCGACGTCAGCCCCAAAATGCACCCGTACCTGAACCTGCGACTGGACCGGCGCATCTTCCAAAGCTCCTATTCATTCCGTCTGAGGCCTCGCCGTTGTCCTCCACCTTGCGGCCTTGGTTCACTCAGCGCGCGCGGTGCGCCGCCCTCTTGCATTGTCAACATCGTCAACAACCGAGAGGAAGAAAGAGATGATTGTACGTGGAAAGGATGAAAGTAGGGAAACACCAGCGTCATGGCAGTATGCAAGCAAGTGCCTCTATATTACAAATCCCCAAAATATGGTTCCTCCTAATGGTTTGACATCTGGGGCTCACGCCATTGTCAATGTAGTCAATAAACGATAGAATTACACTACGAGCGGCTGACACCAGGGACACAGCAGGTCACGCAGTTATTTCTTTGAGGAACAAGCAGTTGTTATTTATACTAGTTTTAGTGACGGATCAGGGAAACAACGAGGCTGTGCGGGGGATGTGGCCTGTCTAGCCAGGGTTTTATTTATGTTTAACACATCATGAGCCCAGTTGTGTTTTTTTCTTGCTGAAAATGGCTAGCCCAGTTCTATTTTTTTAAGAAATACCCAAACGAGGCCTACTAGCATTATCAGCCCTGTTGGGCTGCAAATCTTTCAAGACGAGGAGAGTTTCATTAGGTTTGCCTAGAAATGGGTTGTACATTTTTAAAACACATCAAACCAGGAATTAGTTCCAATTTTTTTTCATTACAAGATTTTAAATTCCATTAATTTTTATGCATGGAAAATTATTTGGATTTTATATTTATATATATATTATTTTTCAAAATAGTTCGAATGTGAATCGATATTTCGGGATTAAAAACAGTTGATTGCACCGAAATACGCAAAAATTGGTTTACTTTTTAACCGTGGCCACAATATGGGGTGTAATGCTAACAAAAAGAAGATGGGCACCAAAAAAATTCTTAAGAATTAGCAAATGGGTTGTACATTATTAGAAATAATGCACACCAGAGCAGTGACTGTTGGATGTGCATCCAACGGTTGTCGTGCTTCTTTAATCTTTGCTTTTCCTGCTCCAGCCGCTCAAACAAGCGCCGGTGGGACTTCCTGCTCCCTCCTCCCGCGGCCGGCTATGCTACCGCGTAGGCCTCACCGCCCATCGTACTCCCATCGCTGGCCTAGCCATCCCTCTACTCACCCACACATGTTGTAATTCTCTGGGGACGGCAGACTAACTAGTAAACCCTCGTACTCCCCCGCGTGGGAAACAACTGCTGAGTCTTCCCTGGCTCCGTGTCGTTCCCTTCCTAGGCCTCGCCTTCGTCCACCGCCCTGGTGCTCTCGGCGCGGCCTGGTCAACGTTGTCAATGAACGACATCCATCAGAAGTGGACTGTACGTGGAGAGGCTGATAGCTGGGTCCACGGCCGCACGCAAGGAAATGCCTCCTTATTACGCGCAAAATAATGATTCCTCCACCTGACAACTAGGACCCACGGGAAGGGCTTCTGTATTTCACGAAAAAAACTTTTGCCCTGTAGACTGGTCGAACCCACCAGCTATATCTTCGCACTCAAGGAAGTGCATCCTTATGACGCACAAAAAATGAATACCCCCTGCTAGCTGGGACCCACCATAGTGGGTGGCTGACTAGTGGGCCTACTAAGTTGACGGGGACAGAGTGATTTGTCAAGTTAGTCAATATGAACGATTCTAGCTCCAGTGACCATCCGATGTCCATCCAACGACCATAGTGATTCTTCCACCTCTGGTCTTCTTGCTCCAGCTGCCCAAAGCAGCGCCTATCGTACCGCCTGCTCCTTCATCTCGTGGCCGGTTGTGCTGCAGAGGCCTCATGGACCCATCATATACTCGCATCCCTAGTCTGTCTATCCCTCTTCTCGCCCACACCTCCTATTATTTTCCGCCGACGGCAGCCGAACCAGTCAACCCTTGTACTCTCCACCGCGTGGGCAGCTACTATCATGTCTTCCCTGGCTCCGTGTCATTTCCTTCATAGGCCTCACCGTCGTCCACCGCCCTGGTACTCTCGGTGCGGCGTGGTCAACATGGTCAATGAACGACATCCATCAGAAGTGGACTGTACGTGGAGACGCTGACAGCTGGGTCCACGGCCGCACACAAAGAAATGCCTCCTTATTACGCACAAAATAATGATTCCTCCACCTCACATCTGGGACCCGCTGGAAGGGCCTCTGTATTTTGTGAAAAAAATGTTCCCTCCACTGATAGGTTGGACCCACCACCTATATCTTCGCACGCAAGGAAGTGACTCCTTATTGCGTACAAAAAATGAATACCCCCTGCCAGCTGGGACCCACCACAGTGGGAGGCTGACTTGTGGGCCTAATAAGTTGACGGGGACGAAGGTCTTTGTCAACTTAGTCAATATGAATGATCCTAGCTCCAGTGCCGTATGATGTCCATCCAACGGCCTTAGTGCTTCATCAACCTCTGGTCTTCTTGCTCCAGCCGCCCAAAGCAGTGCCAGTCGTGTCGCCTGCTCCTGCCTCCCATGGCAGGCTGTGCTGCCGCGGAGGCCTCACCGCCCCCATACTACTCCCGCTGCTGGCCAGGCCATCCCTCCACTCACCCACACCCCCTGTTATTCTGCAGCGACGGCAGCCTCACACCGCAGCCGAACCAGTCAACCCTCGTACTCCTCTCCGCGTGGGCATACACTGTCGCGTCTTCCACGGCTCGGCGTCGTCCCCTTCCTAGGCCTTGCCGTCGTCCACTGCCTTGGTGCTCTTGGCGCGGCGTGGTCAATGTGGTCAATGACCGACTTCCATCGAAAGAGTACTGTAGGTGGAGAGGCTGACAGCTGGGTCCAAGGCCACAGCCTAGTTTTTTTGTGATTTGCCAAGTAAGTCGCTTTGTCAGGCCTGTTAGGCTGCAAATCTTTCAAGATGGGGAGAGCTTCATTCGGCTGGCCGAGAAAATGGCCTATCAGTAATAAGAAATGGGTTGTACATTTTTGAAACACATGAAACCGACAATTAGTTTCAAATTTCTTTTTTTTTCATTTCGAGATTTTAAATTGCATTGATTTTTATGCATGGACAATTTGTTGGATTTTATATTGACATACACTTATTTTTAAAATCAGTGTGAACGTGACTCGAAATTTCGGGATTAAAAACAGTTTGGACCGCACCAAATATGCAAAATTTCATATAATATTTTAACCGTGGCCACAATATGGGCTATAATGCTAACAACAAGAATATGGGCTCCAAAAAAACCTTAAGAATTAGCAAATGGGCTGTAAATTATTAGAAATAATGGCAGATGGGATGTATGCTGTTTTCCACTGATTCGAGCCTTTCCTTAAAAAAAGGATGACGCACAAGCAGTCTCTATTGGATTTCCATCCAACGACCGTCGTGCTTCTTGAATCTCTCCTCTTCCTGCTCCAGCCGCTCAAACAAGCGCCGGTGGGACTGCCTGCTCCCTCCTCCCCGCGGTTGGCTGTGCTTCCGTGCAGGCCTCACCGCCCCACCATACTCCCATCACTAGACTAGCCATCCCTCTAATAACCCATACCTGCTGTTATTCTCCGGCGACGGTAGACGAACCAGTAAACCCTCGTATAGTCGAACTCCCCTCCGAATGGGAAACAACTACCGAGTCTTCCCTGCCTCCATGTCATTCCCTTCCTCGGCCTCGTCGCCGTCCACCGCCCTGGTGCTCTCGGCGCGGCCTCGTCAACGTGGTCAACGACCAACATGCATCTGAAGTGGACTGTACGTGGAGGCTGATAGCTGGGTCCACGGCCGCATGAAAGGAAATGCCTCCTTATTACACGGAAAATAATGATTCCTCCACCTGCCATCTGGGATCCACCGGAAGGGCCTCTGTATTTCGCGAAAAAAACGTTACCGCCGTTGACAGCTCGGACCCACCAGCTATATCTTCGCACGCAAGGAAGTGCCTCCTTATTACGCACAAAAAAATGAATACCCCCTGCTTTCTGGGACCCACTATAGTGGCAAGCTAACTTGTGGGCCTAATAAGTTGACGGGGACGGAGGGCTTTCTCAACTTAGTCAATATGCACGATTCTAGCTCCAGTGACTGTACGATGTCCGTCCAACGGCCGTAGTGCTTCTTCAACCTCTAGTCTTCTTGCTCCAGCCACCCAAACCAGTGCCAGTCGTGCATCGTGCTCCTGCCTCCCGTGGCTGGCTGCGATGCGGCGGAGGCCTCCCCACCGCCTACTACTCCCACCGCTGGCCAGGCCATCCCTCTACTCACCCACATCCCCTGTTATTCTGCAGCGACGGCAGCCTCACACCGCAGCGAACTACTGAACCCTCATACTCCTCTACGCGTGGGCATCCACTGCCGCGTCTTGCCTGGCTCCACGTCGTCCCCTTCCTAGGCCTCGCCGCCGTCCACCGCCTTGGTGCTCCCGACGCGGCGTGGTCAATGTGGTCAACGACCGACTTCCATCGGAAGAGTATTGTACATGGAGAGGCTGACAGCTGGGTCCACGGAAGCCGCAAGGAAGTGCCTCCTTATTACGCGCAAAATAATTATTCATGTACCTGACAGCGGGGACCCACCGGACGGGCCACTGTATTTCGCGAAAAAATGTTTCCCCCCTGACTGCTGGGACCTACCAGCTACATCTTCGCACGCAAGGAAGTGCGTCCGGGCAAAAAAAAATGATTCGCCCCCTGACTGCTGGGACCCACCAGCTATATCTTCGCACGCAAGGAAGTGCCTGACAGTCGGGACCCACCTGGTCGAAGCATATTTAGCGTTGTCATTCTGGTCGCGAACGTGTACGTACATACTGGTCGATGTAGAGCGCGCACGTGTCGTAGTTGAGGCGCGCATGTAGCATGTACACGTATGCACAGCGGTCAGTGTGCAAGAAAGAAAATACGGCCACGTACGTACATACAGGCGGGGTCTCGAATGCCTACTCGCGCATACGTACGGCCAGGGCTCGTGTACATGGCTGGGTTGGAACAGAGAAACTGCGTCGTCGTCGTGTTCATGAGGAGGCAACGGAATGTGTCGTGTTCATCGGGAGGCAATGGAATGCGTGGGAGCGAACCTGCTTGGACGGAACAGCCGATGGAAATGAGGCCTGGCCTACTGTAGAACGGAGGAAACGGCCTTGTGTTCGACCGGCCATCGTCGAATCGGGATCCTATTCATTGGAAGGGTCTGGAGTACCACAAAACGGAGGAAACGGACCTCCTACGGTCAAAACGGTGGTCCTATTGATCAGGAGGGGTGTGGCGTACCACAAAATGGAGGAAACGGACTTGTGTTGGAGCACTACGGTCGAAATGGGGGTCCTGTTCATCGGGAGGGGTGTGGCGTACCGCAAAACGGGACTCCACAGGATACTGTTCATCTCCACCATTGATCCCCTCTAGCCTCCACGGGCTACTGTTCATCCACCGTCGACCTCCTCCAGCCTCCACCTGCGATTGTTCATCCAGCCTCCACCGTGCGCTACTCCACCGGCTACTGTTCAACCAGCCCCTCCACAGGGCTACTATTCATCCAGCCATCCCCCGTCTATTGTTCATCCTGCCCTCCATGGGGTGGTCCTGTTCATCCAGCTCTCGAGGGAGTCCTGTTCATCCAGCCCCAACCGGCTTGATCGATCGGGGTCCTGTTCATCCAGAGGAAACACCACGGGGTCTTGTTCATCCACCCCCACCGGGAACTGTTCATCCACCCCCCCCCCCAGCAACACTCACTGTTCATCCAGAGGCATCATCGATCGGCTTTAGTTAGCAGCAGTAGCAAAGAAATCGCTCGATCGGGTTCAGTTAACACCCATCGATTGATCACTCGGGTTCAGTAGCGCGTAGCCTGCAGTGCAATCGCTCGGGTTCACTTAGAGCCCAATGCCTCGCTCGGTTCAGTTAGAGCCCAATGCCTCACACCGACGCGTGTGCGTGTACGAGAGAAACGCGCATTGCTTTGCCCCGACCACCCACCGTAACCGGGAACACCCCGATATTTTCCTTGTCCTTGCTTTTACCATGGTTTTTACCGTCATGGACGGCCCAAAGAATGTCATGCAGCTGTGTCTCCGGCCGGCCCAGAATGAAAATCCCATTTTGTGTCATGACTTTTTGTCACAATTATCATCATAAAAGTGTCATAAGTATAATAGAAAAGAATTTCGTTCGGCCCCAAAATGTCACAGATGTGTCTTTTTTTGTTAGTAACACATGCGGTTGATGCATTTTAATTAAGTTAAGTGTCAAGTTCTCTACAACCGGACATTAACAAATCCCATCTGCCACATAACCACGGGCACGGCTCTCGAAAGTTTAAACCCTGTAGGGGTGTCCCAACTTAGCCCATGACAGGCTCTCACAGTCAACGAAGGATATTCCTTCTCCCAGAAAGACCCGATCAGTCTCGGAATCCCAGTTACAAGACATTTCGAGAATGGTAAAACAAGACCAGCAAAGCCGCCCGATGTGCCGACAAATCCCAATAGGAGTCGCACGTATCTCGTTCTTAGGGCACACCAGATGGGCAAGACGTCAGGTTGGCATAGACCCTGCTTGCCCAGGGGGCACCGGACATCGCCCAGTTTGAAACAACACTCAGAGGAGCATTGGCCCAGGGATTTAAAATATAGATGAACCTTTAGTCTGTAGAACCCAAGGGAAAAATGCTTAGGTGGCAAATGTTAAAACCAAGGTTGGGCCTTGCTGGAGGAGTTTTATTCAAAGCGAACAATCAAGGGGTTCCCATAACACCCAACCGAGCAAGGAACGCAAAATCAAGGAACATAACACCGGTATGATAGAAACTAGGGCGGCAAGAGTGGAACAAAACACCAGGCATAAGGCTAAGCCTTCCACCCTTCACCAAGTATATAGATGCATTAATTAATAAGAGATATTGTGATATCCCAACATATCCATGTTCCGACATGGAACAAACTTCAGCTTCACCTGCAACTAGCAATGCTATAAGAGGGGCTGAGCGAAAGCGGTAACATAGCCAAACAACGGTTTGCTAGGAAGGTGGGTTAGAGGATTTACATGGCAATATGGGAGGCATGATATAGCAAGTGGAAGGTAGCACGACATAGCGATAGAACGAACAACTAGCAAGCAAATATAGAAGTGATTTTGAGGGTATGGTCATCTTGCCTCAAATCCTGCAAGGAAGAAGAACGAGTCCATGAAGAAGAAAAACGGACGTAGTCGAACAGATCCTCACAAACACGACGTTACCGGAACTAACAAGAAGAAACAACACTGGAAAGGAGCAAACAACATGGTAAACACACATGCATAAACATGGCATGATGCGCGACCAAGAATGATGCATGTCCGGTTTAAAGATTCATGGCATGTCAAAGTGCACAAACAACACTACAAGTTAAGTGGAGCCCAATATGCAACGAGTTGCATATTGATGAAACACCACATTCAATTATTTAGTTCACTCCCGTTTATGTGCCCATCAATATTAAATGTTATGAAACATGGCAATAGGTGAAGCATAATAAAACTACCTATCTAGGCAAGTTTAAATGAGGCTGGAATAACAAGAAACAAGTCCAGAAAAATCCTCATGCGCATATTTTAAAGTTGGTACTATCCTGCCCTATATACAATTTTAGAATTGTTAAACATGCAAAGTAATGCCACCATGTTAATCTATGCATTTTTCTACCCCATTTACATATAAAGATTATTTAAAACTGAGCTACGGTTAATTAGTCATGAAACAAAACATTTTAACATGGAATTTAAGCAAATTTAAAGCAAACAACATTTTAAACATGGATGAAAGTTGGATATTATGAAACTAGATGAAAATCTAAGCAAGTTGCATATATAGTTTATTTAAATCCGATGCACGGTTGTGGAGCTATTTTATGCATGAAGAACAGGGTTTTTTTGTAAAAATGTAAACTCTTGGATAGATGGACAAATTCGCCGTAGCAGGAAAAAAAATTAACTACGGGCCAGATCTGAGTGTCCCGATGGGAGCATGGGCGCTGGACTCACCCAGCTGGACCTGGCCCAGGGCGATGGGACGGTGTGGGCTGGGCCGCTGTCAACGGTTGAAGGGGGAGGCGGCCAGGTGCGTGCGGTCGATGCAGTAAAAGGGGCGAGCGACTTCACTGCCAAATCGAGCACGGGGTCAACGGGGGTTGTCCTGCTCGATGCAGGCGGCAGATGGATGAACTGGAGGATGCGAAGGATCCCGCGACGGAGAGACCAGAGAGACCGGGGCTCGACGAATCCGGAGACTGGCGACGTCGGGCACGGTCGACGGTGAGCTCCTACGTCGGGACGACCATGGCGGCAGGGGCTTGGTGCAGAGCGAAGCAAAAAAGAGGACCCCCGGTTCAGGTGAAGCAGAGCCAGCGGCGGCGGCTTGGCGGGCGGAGGTGGCGGGAGGAGTAGGAAACGGTGAAGAGGAGGCCGGTTCGGGGCGATGTAGCCAACAGCGCATGACGGTTGCAGCGGCTGTAGCTAGCGCTCATTGCAGAGGAGATGCGGCGCAGCGAGGGACTTGCAACAGCGGAGGAGGCCGGTTTGGAGAGTTCTCCGGGGCCCTAGGCGTTGGAGGTCGACGTCTTGGTTCTGGCAGGTTGGCGCGTGAGCCAGCGAGGAACTCCGGCGATGGATGGCTGACGGTGACACGAGCACCAGCAACGAGTAGAGGCAGGCGGATCTGGTGGAGCTCAACTCCGGCGGGCTAGTGCTCATTGTCGGCCGGGCCGAGAAAAGTCGAGCGCGGTGGCGCTCCTGCTTGAATGGGGAGAGAGAGACAGAGAGGTTAGAGAGAGAAAGAGGGAAAAGAGAGGACGAGGGACACGGGCAGGGACATGACGTGACCTGAGTGGCCGGCGTAGGAGAGCTCCATCTTGGCGGTGCGGGAGTGCTCGGACAAAGGCGGCTACAAGGACTCGGTGCTGTTGGTCTTCGGAAAGGACGAATAGGAGGCACAGGAGCTTGGCTCCATGGAAGTGCTCGAGAGGGAGGGGATCCAGACGCGGTTCCTGCCGATCCAAAAGCGAGGGAGGCTGGGCGCTTGGTGGTTGGATAGATCTGGCTGGTGGTGTGCAGTGGTAGCTGAACGAGGAAGAAGGTGGGTGGCTGTTGTTGGATCGATGTGGACTCCGAGGAGGATTTGGAGAGAGGGTGGCGGCGGATGAAGTGGACGGATGGGACATGAGGCCTAGAAACTAGGGTTGCACACACTATATATCAAGCCAGTTAGGTTTAGGGGTATTAGGTCCCTCCGATCGTAATTGGATGGTCTGAAAAAATGCTTTGAGAGTCCAAACAAATAATTGCAGATGTTTTAGGGATGTTAGGGGATGATCCGGACCCAACGGTGACGACAAAGCGGGTCGGGTTTTGGGACAGCTTCGGACGCGCACTCGAGGGGGTCGATGCACAGTGCAAGTAGGGGTTAGGTTGGCTGCAGGTGGACTATGAAGAAGAGCTTGGACTGAGAGGAGGGAAGAGAAAACGACCCGGCATGGGTTTTTGGAGATCGAAAACGTTCGACGTTTGACCGACTATAATGCCGCTATAGTTAACCGTTGGGGCATCAAACGGACTCCGAATGCGATGAAACTTGCCAGGCGACCTACTGACAACATAACAACACCGCATGCCAACTTTCAACACATTCTGAGAACATTTTCTGTCCACTTATAAAATAATATTTCGGACGTGCGACGGGAGCGTGCAAGTGTGTCTGGGCTCAGAACGGACAACGGAGAGAACTGGGAGACCTGGACGAATGCAAGTTTTGAAAACAAGCAGATGCAATGCGGATGATGACATGGCAAGATGCAACATACAAGCGGATGCCAAGGAAACAACAGCAAAAAACTGGAACACACCTGGCGCATCGGACTCGGGGCATCACACATGTACTCATGCAACCCTTTTTATAACTCAGCTAAATAAATTGCATAGATCATTGATCTATTTAAATCGAGGGAATTCACATGGTGATTTCTCTTTAAACATATCCTCCTAATATTTTAGGGAGCTAATAAATATACCACTATATCAGAATCACCCATAAGCACACTTGCAAAATAATTCCGTGCCTTCTCTGCTTCAAGTTTGGTCTCCAAACTTTGCCCTAAATTCTTTCTTCACTTTCCGGAGCTCCACCAAAAATCTCAACATTTTGGCCACTCCTATACCTTGTCCCAATTCAAAACCATTGGAATTATATTCAATTGAATTCTTATTTATATCTTTCAATCATGACCACCCCTATTTTTCATGGACTGTGCACATTTTAGTGAGTCCAAGAAAATTAACCCCTTCCCCAAATTCCTTCTCCAACCCTTTCTTCTCTCATGGTCTTTCTTTGCTATTTTATGTTTCGGAAATAGAAGAGGAGTGAGGGAGAGATAGCATAGCCCATCAGGCCTCCCTAGGCCCAGCTCCAGCGCCGTCCCACCTCTCCTAGGCCCAGTCAGCCTCACCTTAACCTAACCCTCCCCTGATCCCATCCTCTCGATCCCCATCTCTCCCTCTCATTCCTGGCCGCCGCCACACGCGCACACACAGAGGAGCAGTACCCTTGCCCCGTCCCCGACCGCGCCTCCTCGCCAAATCCCCGTCGCCCGAGGAAAGGAACTCCTCAGGCACCCGCGCCCACAGCCATCGTCCTCCGCGCCCAACAGGAGCCCCCACGCCGATCATCCCCATCGTTTTGGCCGAAACTTGTCGTAGCCCCAGCACCGGTCGTCGCCAGACCTCCTCCTCGGCTCCACCCCGCTGGCTCCCGTTGTCGCCACCTTGACGCATGAGCCCCTCGTGCCCCTACCTCGCCATGGAGGTCCGCCACCCATCTCTCTTCCCGTAGCGCGTCGTTGCATGGATGCTTGCCTCCGACCAACGCCGCATCGAGCTCATTAGCCCTGGCCTACTTCTCATCGCATTGTCATGGACTCCTTCCATGTTGCCTCCTTACCGCTCCGTTGACCTCCACTGCCGACTGCAGTACAGTGCTAGCACATGCTGTGCGACGTCATGCCACAACCTTGGTCTTTCTCCACCAAGAGGCCAAGAGCGCCTACTCCTCCTGGTCCGTCCTCCTTCATGTGGAGCAGCACCATCACGGGACCTCTGCCCGAGCTGCTACTCACCACCGACCAACGACAACCCATGACAGGACCGTGCCAAGTCCACCCCAATCCAGCCACGACACCTACAAGACCACTATTGCATCTATACACCACGATGTTGCTCGTTGCATGCCAAGACCGCCTCCGTGGAATTTGCCAAGTACACCACCGGCAAGACCACATGGATGCTCGAACGAGTACACACAGAAACGGCAAGTTCCTCTATGACCCATGTATGACTGCGGGGATAACACCAAGTAACCCTTTGGGTCACCAAGTTCGACTACCACATGTACCACTACTTCCACTACTGTCGTGAGAATGACTACGTCCCATCGAGTCCCGAATCGCCCCGAATGGATGGTTCGAAGGTATAACGGCCGAGACGACGCCCATGAACGAATGCATGTGTGTTGTATGAGATGCCCGTGTTTGCACCATGTTGGCATCACCGCTTGTGCATTCCTCGTTTGCCATGACACCAACACATGGGAACCCGGTATGCGCAATCACCCCACCATCCTTGCATGTTCCGCACATCCACTCTCCCTTTTGCACCTGTATCTCCATGTGCTACCGGAACCGGGATGTTGCCGTGGCACCATTTCCATTTTCATCGCAGTGGCACCATTTCCGTTTTGCTGCCGTGGCACCTTTTTCCTTCCGCCATGGCGACAAATGCCTCGTATCATTATGTCAACATTTTCATAAAATTGCATAAATCGCGCATATGTCATCCGCATCATGATAACAACATTTAAAATGTTTGAAATTGTTGTTGCTTTAAAATTGCTAATGGACATATGGGGATTTTCCGGAATTGTTATTTGTTGTTTTCGGCCTCATTTTGACTTGCCTAGATTGGTAGATCATGTATGTTTCACCTCTTGCCATGTTAACCGACATTTAATATTGATGGGTAGCATTAACGAGAGCGAACTAAATACTCGAATGTGGTATTTCGTCGACTTGCAACTCATTGCATATTGAGCTCCACTTAACTTGTAGTATTGTTTGTTGCACTTTGCCATGACATCCCTCTTTAAACCGGACATGCATCATACTTGATTGTGCATCATGCCATGTTTATGTGATGGTTTTTTTTACTATGTTGTTTGCTTCTTTCCGGTTGTTCCTCTTCTTTATAGTTGCCGATAATGTTGCCATTGTGAGGATTCGCTCGGCTACATTGGTTAGTCTTTTTCATGCACTTGACCTTTTTCCTAGCAGGACTTCAGGCAAGATGACCGTCACCTTGCATCTCACTGCTATCTTTGCTATGCTAGTTGTCTCGATGCTACGTTATGTCGTGCTACCTACCACTTGTTTTTCAAGCCTCCCAATATGCCATGAAACAGCCTGTAACCTTTCCACCATCCTAGCAAACCGTTGTTTGGCTATGTTACCACTTTGCTCAGCCCCTCTTATAGCGTTGCTAGTTGCAGGTGCAGTTTCAAGCTGTTCCATGTTGGGACATGGATATCATGGGATATCACAATATCTCTTATTTAATTAATGCACATATATACTTGGTAAAGGGTGGAAGGCTCGGCCTTTGGCTTGTTATTTTGTTCCACTCTTGCCGCCATAGTTTCCGTCATACCGGTGTTATGTTCCTTGATTTTGCGTCCCTAACACGATCAGGGTTTATGGGCCCCTCTTGACAGTTAGCTTTGAATAAAACTCTTCCAGCCAGGCCCAACTTTGGTTTTACCATTTGCCCAACATATAACTGAACATGAGATTAAATTTGACGCATAGGGAGTTAGTGCTACCAGAGGAGTAATTTAACATAATACAGGGGGGCAGTGCTGATGGTGTTGGTCCCAAACTAGAGCAGCTTGCGGCAACGCCCCTAGGCAACTTGGGGTATTTTGGTCGCTGTAACCATAGCTCATGCCGTGGCCGGAGACGAGATACGTGCGGCTACTATCAGGGTGTCGGCACATCGGGAGGTCTTGCTGGACTTGTTTTACCATTGTCGAAATGACTTGTGCACCGGGATTCCGAGTCTGATCGAAGGGTCCCGTGATGGAGGATTGTCTCTGCGGATCGTGAGCTCGTCATGGGCTAAGCTGGGACACCCATGCAGGAATTAAACTTTCGAGAGACGTGCCCACGGTTATGTGGCAGATGGGAATTTGTAAATATCTAGATGTAGTGGACTTGAACTAAATTCAATTAAAATACACAAATCGCATGTGTAACCGTGACTCTCTCTTTTCGGATGCGTTCGAGAAGAACACAGTTGGGTTATGTTTGAACGTAAGTAGTTCAGGATCACTTCTTGATCATTACTAGTTTGCGATCGTTTGCATAGTTTCTCATCATATTCTTGTACTCGTAAATTAGCCACCATACATTGCTTAGTCGCCTGCGGCAACCTCACCACTATCCATTACATACCCATTAAGCTTTGCTAGTCTTGATACCCATGGTAATGGGATAGCCGAGTCCTCGTGGCTCACAGATTAGTATAGCAACAGTTGCAGGTACAGGTAATGCGATGATCTGACGCGAGTGCGATGCTTGCTTGTTTGGAGTTCTTCTGCTTCTTCTTCTTTGATCAAGGGATAGGTTCCGGTTCGGGGAGCCTTGGATTAGCAGGGTGGATGTCGTTCTTATTTCCGTTTGTTTTCATATGTAGTCGAATCCTGCTCTCCTGTATGATGATTGCTATGTATTGATGAACTATTGTATTCATGTTGTAGCTTGTGACGAGTGTAAGCCTTAACCTTGTATTCTCATCTATTCAGTACATGGTATGTTGTAATGATATCCACCTTGCTATGCGCTCGAAATGCGATTGTGCCCTGATCAGGAGTTCATCACGTGATTCGGATAGAATCACAACTTGGGTGTTACAAGTTGGTATCAGAGCCTTACCGACCTTAGGAGCCCCCTTGATTGATTGAACCGCTACCGTTGTTGAGTCTAGAAGAAAACTATTTTTGAGTCTAGTTATATCAGAGAGTAGGAATTCCTTTTACTCATTATCCCCCTCATCGCTCTAGTGAGGAATCATGACATAGGTGTTTTCCCACTATTCTGTCCTTTTCACTCAAATTTTGTTAAGGATCACGCGGGTATTGTTGGATCGTTGCGACATCATTGTGAAGGGGATTCTGTCTTGGTGCCTCCTGACATTTAGGGGTTGTGGCGGTGTCCTCGGGAGTTGAGCTCCAAGGTGTTTTTGTCACAGTGCTTATCGTTTCAGTTCCGGAATACCAGAGTTCGCGGACATCGAAAATGCTTATGTACTCTTTGTGGTGAGAGTAGTTGGACAACACCCAGTACTGGGGAGAGCGATCAGATGTATAGCCACATCTAGTATATCGGATGTTTTCAAAGGTCTGAGGTACACGATTTCCGAAGGTTTCTTGGTTATGTGTTGACAGTTGGATACAGTTGGAGCATAGGGCTTGTTAGTTGTGTGATATATTTGTGCCTCCCTGTATCCCCAACACCAGATTACATGACCAAAAAGTTTCGGGAGTTTTAGGTGGGAATTCAAGTATCTCATAGGATATCTTTCCAACAGATACACGATACGATATGGGGTCTATCATATGATTGTTTCGACTTATTCTGCGAGCCAAATCCTTGTTTTTTTTCTTGTGGTATTCTAGTTGCTTCGATGTCAAGTGTTGATTGCATAACTTATTCTAAGAGGTGTTCTCATATTTCTATGGGAGTGGTAATCCTTCTTGGTTATCGAGATTGTCATGTCAATTCTTTTCCAACTGGTGCGCTTCACATCAAGATGATCCTACCATTTTCCCCATTCACGAGATCAATTCTATGCTTTCTCAATGGTGTTTGTTTCATCTGCCCCAAGTGGTCTTTGTTTTTGCCGGCCTCCCACCCTTTTCTTCAAGGACTCAGAATTCTTTATCAAGTATCCTTTTTTATTGATGGGAAGTCTCTCCATTCTTTTCTGTCAATGTTCTTATCCTGTGATTCTCAGGAAGATACTAAGGAAGCTTCAAGTTTATCATTCTTCATTCTCTTTTCTTCTCCGCTGGATTCAATTCAAGCTTTTTGTGTTGATCATATCCCATTCCTCGTTTCAAATGCTTTCTTATGTTGGAAGTTCTTATCCAAGCATCTCTTGATCATTAACATTGCGATACTTGTATCCAGAGTGCGGAAGATATCTCAGAAGATTCATGTTTCCATTCTAAATCCATTCAACCTTTTTGGAGATTATTAACTCATTCAAGCAATTTAATTCAATCAGTGCAATCTCTCATCAAAATCATTTCAACGGTGTTTCTCTTGAGTGGGCCCTAACCCACAGGTCTTCTCCCAAGATCTTACCTAACTCTTCTAACTTTTCTGGAGTTATTCTCAATTCCTTTCAAGGTGTGACATAAGAATGAATTTTCATCAGCCAGATGCCTTCTCGAGGACCGCTTTCAATTCTTTTCATCCTTGGCTCAACCTTTCTTTATTCATTATTCTAGAGTGCCTCAACAAATCATGGTGGTGTTTCTCATCGTCATCCTCGGATTTTGAGGAGAAGAAGAGTTCCTCTTAAATACTTACCCATTCTTCCAAAGATTCATGGTTCTAGATTTATGCTATCCTCTCATAATTGTTTTCGATTGTGAGAATTTGTTTCACCCATCAGGAGCAATTCAGGTGTCTTTTCAGTTCGATTCTCCGGAGCCCATCATCACAGAATTATTCATTCTCTACTTTCAGCTCTCATTCTCCATATCTTACCGGTGCATCGCTCAAGTATTCTCTAGTTAGCTCATGATCTCTTTGTTCTCTCATATCTAAATTCCCTCAAGTACCTTTGTCGTTCTCTAATTCTTCCCGAAGATTCGTCCTCTTTTTCGTCATTCATTTTCAATCCTTATGGTGGTTTGTTCAAGATTCCTCTTCCTATGTTCTCATATTCATTTATTCATCGTTTCAATCCTACCGATGGTTCATTGAAGACCTTCCCAAGTTTGGCTATATCTCTTTCAATCTTTTCAAGAAGAATAAGTTGTATGCCAAATCCGTTGCTTGTCATCAATTTAAATTGGTGAAGGATGCGCATAACATAATTCTTATTCTTGCTTCATCCAAGTGATTGATTCATTCTTCTAGAGTTTATTCATCATGAGTAAATTCTCATTTCAAGTGATTCATACTTTTTCCGGAGTTCCTAGCTCTCTCAATTATCTCATCCCGAAGCACCATCTAAATCATTGCAAGGCTTTTCCTTGGTCTTTTCAAATTTCCTTTCGTTGGATCATTCTTTTATTACCAGAGTTCTCTCAAAGGATTAACAAAGTGGTTCATTAAGGATTTAATTCCTTCTTCAATTGTTCGTCAACATCCTTGTTGGAGAAGATCAAGCATTCTTCATCTTGCATTCCGAAGTGCAATTGTTCTCCATTATCTTTTGAGGTCGTGTTATGTCATTCTTGATAATTTCTGTTCGTGTTTCATGATTCACAAGTTTTCAAGAGTGACATATTTTAAACCCATCATTTTCAATTCGTTGACAAGATGTGTTCAACCCCAACAATTTATTCGTCAGTGTTATCTTGGTATAGATTTCACATAAAGCCTTCCCTAAGGAATGTTGCAAGTATGGTGTTTATCGATCCAAGTTTCCTCCTATTCTCGCGGAGAAAGAAGTTTTTCCATCTCTTCATTCCTCTAAGCTGATCAATCTTTTGGTAGTGGCTGGTTGTCACCTAATAATTTTGAGATGTCTCCATAAGCCCACGAGGAACATATCCTTTCGTATTGATCTTCCAACAACTCCGTTCTAACCTTCTTGCAAGGATGCTATATCAAATTCATTTGAGGTCGAAGATGTTGTTGTCTTCTCCGTTCTTTTCATTCCATTCGTTCTTTGTCCCGGAGGCATTTTGTTGTTGCGCTCGTCAAGTATCTTCCCATCTTGTCAATTTATTGTTCTATTCATTCTAGGTTCAGCCGGAGTGCTGTCAAAATTACAAAATTCTTGTTCCTTGGCTATGTCGTTATACCGGTGTGGTTTCATATTCTTTTGGTTCGTGAAGCTCTTATTCCATGTCTTTCAACCTACAAGGTTCTCGTAATGTTCCTTATTCCTCTTTGCTAACGGAGTGTTTGCAGTCTCCTTCATCTCCATTCTATTCTTTCTTCCAATTTTTTCAACCTCTCAAGGATCGTGGTTTCACTCGTTTGTCGAAGAAGCAACTCTATTTTACCTCTTCCTCTTCCGCTTCTCTCCGGTGCCATCCTTAGATCTCAGGTTGAGATCTCTTGTAGGTGGTGGAGAGTTGTGAAGCCCCAAGACCGGTGCTCCAAATGCCTTCCATGGATTCCGACAGTCATCGTGTGATTTGTTTTGCTTGTTGCATTCATCATGCCATCATTGGCATTGCATCATGTCATCATTCACATTGCGTCATATCCTCATGCAACCCTATTTAAACTTAGCTAAATAAATTGCATAGATCGTTGATCTATTTAAATCGAGGGAATTCACATGGTGATTTCTCTTTATAACATATCCTCCCAATATTTTAGGGAGCTAATAAATATTCCACTATATCGGAATCACCCATAATCACACATGCAAAATAATTCTGTGCCTTTTCTGCTTCAAGTTTGGTCTCCAAACTTTGCCCTAAATTCTTTCTTCACTTTCCGGAGCTCCACCAAAAATCTCAAAATTTTGGCCACTCCTAAACCTTGTCCCAATTCAAAACCATTTGAATTATATTCAAATGAATTTGAATTTATATGTTTCAATCATACCCACTCCTATTTTTCATGGACTGTGCACATTTTTGCAAGTCCAAGAAAGTTAACCCTTTCCCCAAATTCCTTCTCCAACCCTTTCTTCTCTCCTGCTCTTTCTTTGCTATTTTCTGGTTCAAAAATAAAAGAGGAGTGAGGGAAAGAGAGAATAGCCGAGCAGGCCTCCCTCGGCCCAACTCTAGCGGCGGCCCACCTCTCCTAGGCCCAGTTAGCCTCTCCTTAACCTATCCCTCCCCCAATCCCATCCTCTTGATCCCCATCTCTCCCGCTCGTTCCTGCCCGCCGCCACGCGCGCACACACAGAGGAGCGGCGCCCTTGCCCCGTCCCCGACCGCGCCTCCTCGCCAAATCCTCATCGCCCGAGCGCCCGAGGAGAGGAGCTCCTCGAGCACCCGTGCATGTAGCCATCGTCCTCCGCACCCAGCAGGAGCCCCCGCGTCGCTAGTCCCCATTGTTTTGGCCGGAGCTCGTCGGACCTCCTCCTCGGCTCCACCCCGCCGGCTCCCATCGCCCCTGCCTCGACTCTTGCGTCCCTCGCGCCGTTGCCTCGCCGTGGAGCTCCGCTACCCATCTCTCTTCCTATAGCGCGTCGTCGCGTGGATGCTTGCATATGACCAGCGTCGCATAGAGCTCGTCAGCTCTGGCCTACTTCTCATCGCCTTGTCATGGACTCCTTCCATGTTGCCTCCTCGCCGCTCTGTTGACCTCCGCCGCCGCCTGCAGTACATTGCTCGCGCATGCTGTGCGACATCATGCCACTGCCTTGGTCTGTCTCCACCAAGAGGCGAAGCGCCCCTACTCCTTCTGGTCCGTCCTCCTTCATGTGGAGCAGCACCATCACGGGTCCTCTGCCCAAGCTGCTACTCACCACCGACCAACAACGACCCAAAACATGACTGTGCTAAGTCCACTCCGCTCCGGCCGTGACACCTGCAAGACCACTATTGCATCTGTACACCACGTCATTGCTCATTGCATGCTAAGACCGCATTTGTGGAATTTGCCAAGTACACCACCGGCAAGACCACATGGATTCTCGAACGAGTACAGACCGAAACGTCAAGTTCCTCTACGACCCGTGTACAATTGTGGGGATACCCCCAAGTACTCCTTCGGATCACCAAGTTCGACTACCACGTGTACCACTACTTCCACAACCATTGCAAATGACTACGTTCCGTCGAACCCGAACCGTCCCGAATGCACGCTCCAAAGGTATAACCGCCTAGACGACACCAGTGAACGAATGCATGTGTGTTATATGAGATGTCTGTGTTTGCACCATGTTTGAATCACCGCTTTTGCATTCCTCGTTTTCCATGACGCCAACACGTGGGAACCCGGTATCCGGAATCACCCCACCATCCTTGCATGTTCCGCACATCCACAATCCCTTTTGCACCGATATCTCCATGAGCTATCAGAACCGGGACGTTGCCGTGGCACCACTTCCATTTTCATCACCGTGGCACCATTTTCGTTTCGCCACCGTGGCACCTTTGATGCCACGTATCATTATGTCAACATTTTCATAAAATTGCATAAATCGTGCATATGTCATCCGCATCATGATAACAACATTTAAAATGTTTGAAATTGTTGTTTCTTTAAAATTGCTAATGGACATATGGGGATTTTCCGGAATTGTTATTTGTTGTTTCCGACCTCATTTAAACTTGCCAAGTTAGGTAGAACATGTATGTTTCACCACTTTCCATGTTAACCAACATTTAATATTGATGAGTAGCATAAACGAGAGCGAACTAAATACTCCAATGTGGTGTTTCGTCAATATGCAACTCGTTGCATATTGAGCTCCATTTAACTTGTAGTATTTTTTACTACACTTTGACATGCCATGCCTCTTTAAAACGGACATGCATCATACTTGACTGTGCATCATGCCATGTTTATGTGATGGTTGTTTACTATGTTGTTTGCTTCTTTCTGGTTGTTCCTCTTCTTGATAGTTGCCGGTAACGTTGCGATTGTCAGGAATCGTTTGGCTATGTTGGTTCGTCTTCTTCATGGACTTGATCTTCTTCCTAGCGGGATTTCAGGCAAGATGATCGCCACCTTGGATCTCACTACTATCTTTGCTATGCCAGTTGTCTTGATGCTATCGTTATGTCGCGCTACCTACCAGTTGTTTCTCAAGCCTTCCAGTATGCCATGAAACAACCTCTAACCTTTCCACCATCTTAGCAAACTGTTGTTTGGCTATGTTACCACTTTGCTCAGCCCCTCTTATAGCATTGCTAGTTGCAGGTGCAGTTTCAGGTTGTTCCATGTTGGGACATGGATATCATGGGATATAACAATATCTCTTATTTAATTAATTCACATATATAATTGGTAAAGGGTGGAAGGCTCGGCCTTTTTCATGGTGTTTTGTTCCACCCTTGCAGCCCTAGTTTCTATCATACCGGTGTTATGTTCCTTGATTTTGCATCCCTAACATGATGAGGGTTTATGGTCCCATCTTGAGAGTTCGCTTTGAATAAAACTCTTCCAGCACGGTCCAACATTGGTTTTACCATTTGACCAACATAATAACTAAACCCAATATTAAATTTGATGCATAGGGAGTTAGCTAACCGTGGAGTAATTTAACATAATACATGGGGCCCAGTGCTGATGGTGTTGGTCCTAAACTAGAGCAGCTTGCGGTGCCGCCCCTTGGCAACTTGGGGTATTTTGGTCGCTGTAACCATAGCTCATCCATCGTGGCCTGAGACAAGATACGCGCGGCTGCTATCAGGGTGTCGGCACGTCGGGAGGTCTTGCTAGACTTGTTTTACCATTGTCAAAATGTCTTGTGCACCGGGATTCCGAGTCTGATCGGAGGGTTCTACAATGGAGGATTGTCTCCACGGATTGTGGGCTTGTCATCGGCTAAGTTGGGACAACCCTGCACGGTTTAAACTTTCGAGAGCCATGCCCATGGTTATGTGGCAGATGGGAATTTGTTAACATCCGGTTGTAGTGGACTTGAACTAAACTCAATTAAAATACACCAACCGCGTGTGTAATCATGACTGTCTCTTTTCTGGTGCATTCAAGAAGAGAACACGGTTGGGTTATGTTTGAACGTAAGTAGTTCAGGATCACTTCTTGATCATTACTAGTTTGCGAACATTTGTGTAGTTTCTCATCTTACTCTTGTACTCATAAGTTAGCCACCATACATTGCTTAATCACCTGCTGCAACCTCACCAGCATCCATTCCATACCCATTAAGCTTTGCTAGTCTTGATACCCGTGGTAATGGGGTTACTGAGTCCTCGTGGCTCACAGATTACTACAAGAAAAGTTGGAGGTACAGGTAATGTGATGATCTGATGGGAGTGCGATGCTTCCTTGTTTGGAGTTCTTTTGCTTCTTCTTCGATCAAGGGATATGTTCCGGGTGGGTGAGCCTAGGTTTAGCAGGGTGGATGTCGTTCTTCTTTTCGTTTGTTTTCATCCGTAGTCGGATCCTGCTCTTCTGTATGATGATTTATATGTATTGATGAACTATTGTATTCATGTTGTAGCTTGTGGCGAGTGTAAGCCTTTACATTGTATTATCATCTATTCAGTACTTGCTATGTTGTAATGATATCCACCTTGCTATGCGCTCGAAATGCGATTGTGCCCCGATCATGAGTTCATCACATGATTGGGATAGAATCGCAACTTGGGCGCTACACCCCCACATTGCTACTTTATTTTATCTTGCATGGGGTCATCGCCTCGACTTTGTACAAGGCCTATACAAAAGGGTGGCTGCCGGGTAGGGCCCAACAGCCACACCTTATAGGTAGAACTTGCGGAGATGCTCAATAACCCATGAGTTTTGCAACTGAGTACCATCTCCGGTCACCATACGGACTACGCCAGGTCTGGTGACTCGTACTACTCAGTAAGGGCCTTCCCACTTAGGTGACAACTTGTTTGTACCCTTGGCGGCCTGAACGCGCTTAAGGACAAGGTCACCTTCCTCAAAACACCGGGAGTGAACCATGCGGCTATGGTAGAGACACAGGGCTTGCTGATAGCATGCAGCACACGCAGCAGCCCGGAGACGGTTCTCCTCGAGTGGCATAGTGTCTTCACACCGGTGCTGCTCTTATGCTACTTCATCGTAGGAAAGCAGTTGAGGTTACCCGTAAATGAGTTTCATGGGGATAACTGCTTCTACCCTGTAGACCAGGGAGAAGGGAGTCTACCCTGTAGCTCGGTTTGGTGTCATTCTGAGAGACCAGAGAACTACCGACAGCTCCTTGATCCACCGCTTGTCATGCTTCTGCAACATATCAAAAGTTCTTATATTGAGTCCACACAGCACTTCAGCATTCACCCTCTAAGCTTGTCCATTGCACTAGGGGTGTGCCATAGAGGCAAATGAGATATTTCATCCGAGCGCATGAACATATTGCATGAAAACGCGGTTCGTGAACTGGGTGCCGTTGTCGGTAATGATCCTTGCCAGAACTCCAAAACAACACACCAGATCTTTCAAGAACTTGATAGCTAACCGAGCAGTCACCTTTCTCACGGCAGTCACTTCCGATCACTTTGTAAACTTGTCGGTGGAAACAAACATGAATTCAAAGCCCCCGACGCTCGGGGGAAGGGGCCAAGGATATCGAGCCCCTAGATCAAAAATAGCCATGGTAGAGGGATTGTTTGAAGAGCTTGGGCAGGCAGGTGTGTTTTCCTGGAATGGAGCTGATAGGCTTCACATTTCCTGACTAGCTCAACCGCATCTTCGAGGGCCGTGGGCCAATAGAATCCCTGCCAGAATGCTTTCCCAACTAATGCCCTTGATCCAATGTGGGAGCTGCACATTCCTTTGTGAATCTCAACCAATAGTTCCTTTCCTTCTTCCCGGTAGACACACCTCAATTTCACACCGTTGGGCCTCCTTCTGTACAGAGTGTCATCGACAAACTGACACATACAGGCCCTCCGGGCTACTCTTTCAGCTTCATCTTAGTCGCCGGGAAGCTCTCCGGTCTAGAAGAAGTGGACAATTTTCCTTGCCCAATTTGGAGCTTGGGGCTCGACAATGAGGAATAGCGGCACCTCCTCTCTTGCGGGAACGCAGGCCCCATTCATGGGGTTATTGGACCCGGCTGGAGGGGGTCGCCTGGTAGGCTGTGAGGAGTTATTTCCGGTGGAACGGATAGCTCTACCGGGAGAGGCTTACCGGTGTCCCACTTTCTCCTTTTCCGGGCAATTGTTGCTGGGATATGGAGGGCTGAGTGAGATGGAGAACAGAAGTCCCTTGTTCCACATGAAGCTTCTATGCAACACACTTTGACAGATGATCAGCTATGTTGTTATCCGCATGGGGTACATGCTCTATTTGCTATCCGTCAAAGTGCTTCACCAATCTCCTCACTTCCTTGATGTATGCCTCCATCAATGGACTTCCATAATCCTTGTTGACTTGTCTCACCACAAGTTGTGAGTCTCCTCGAATGATCAGCTTCTTAATTCCCAATTCAGCTGCAATCCTGAGCCCGGCAAGGAGCCCTTCATACTCTGCTGTATTGTTGGTGGCTTCTTCCCGGGCAAAATGCATTTGAATGACATACTTCAAGTGGTCCCCGGAGGGGGCAATAAGAAGCATGCCAGCTCCTGCACCTTGTAGGGAAAGAGCACCATCAAAATACATAATCCATTATTGGGGCGATTCCTTGCCGGGAATAACTACCTGTGTCACTTCCTCATCAGGGGTTGGCGTCCATTCTGCAATAAACTCTGTGAACACCCTGCTCTGAATAGTTGATGTGCTCTCAAACTTCAATCCAAAACTGGATAACTCCAAAGCCCATTCCACTATTCTGCTGGTAGCCTCAGGGTTTCGGAGTATCCTTTGCAACGGGAAACGAGTGAAAACCGTGATCTCATGGGCTTGGAAGTAGTGGCGCAGTTTCCTTGAGGCCATGATGAGACCAAAAATCAACTTTTACACGCCACGGTACCTCGATCTAGCCCCTGTAACAGGGAGCTGATGAAGTACACTGGGCGGTGCACCACTTTGTTCCTTGCTGCGACCTTGGGGTTGCTCTCATTGTCATGCTCATTGTTGTCCCGATCCTTTTCTGATTCTGACGGTCTCTGCCCATTTTCTGCCTGATCCACTTATCATTGTGCTACCAAGGCTGCACTGACAGCTTGCTTGGTTGCTGCCAAGTATAGAAGGAAGGGCTCCTGGGTTTAGGAGCAACCAAGGTAGGCACAGAGGATAAGTAGGCCTTGAACTCTTCCAAAGCCGTATCTGCTTCTGGGGTCCACTTCATAGGACCTGCCTTCTTCAGAATTTTGAAGAACGGCTGGGCGTGCTTGGCAGACTTGGAGATGAATTTGCTTAGCGCGGCAACACATCCCGTCAAACGCATCGCATCCTTAACTATCCTTGGTTCTTGGATCTGCTCGATAGTTTTGATCTTGTCGGGGTTGGCTTCGATCCCGCGATGGGATATGAAGAACCCAAGCAACCTACCGGAGGGAACACAAATACACACTTCTCCGGGTTGACCTTCAAATTGATCCTGCATAGATTAGCAAACATCTCCTCCAAATCCTGAATAAGGGTGACTCTATCCTTGGTCTTGACTACAATCTCATCCATATAAGCTTCTATGTTTCTGTTCAATTGTGGCTCAAAACCAATCTGGACTGCCCTTGCAAAGTGGACCCGAGACTCTTTAATCCGAATGGCATGCGGACAAAGCGGTACGTACCACACGGAGTAATGAACAATGTCTTCTCTTCATCCTCCTTGGACATGAAGATTTGGTGATACCAAGAGTATGCATCCAGAAGGAGAGCAAAGCACAACCTGAAGTGGAATCCACAATCTGATCAATATGCGGCAAAGGAAATGGGTCCTTCGTGCAAGCTTTGTTGAGATCTGCAAAATCTATCCAAAGCCTCCACTTCCTATTAGCCTTCCGGACTACCGCTAGATTTGCCAACCACGTCAGATGCAACACTCCTCTGACCAAACCAGCTGCTTCAAGTTTCTTGATCTCTTCCGCAATGAACTGCTGCCTCTCCAAGGCCTGCTTCCAGATTTTTTGCTTGACTGGTCGGGCATGTGGGCAGACAGCAAGGTGGTGCTTGATTACCTCCCTGGGAACACCGGGGATATTAGATGGTTGCCAGGCAAATGCATCGACATTCGCCCACAGGAAGGCAACGAGCGTGCTTTCCTATTTGTCATCGAGGGTGGTGCTAATAGTAAAAGTACCATCAACACTAGCCAGCCCTGTAGGGACCTTCTTCACTTGGGGTAAAACAACCTTGGATCTCTTACCATTGGAACACTCCGGCACGTCGTCAATGGGTGCCATGCACTCGATGGGGGCACGCTTCCTGGACTCCTTACCAGAGCTCCTACAATCCCTCTTTCTTCCTCTGTTTTCCTTGGCGGGAACTACTGAAGCCGCTGCATCTGCCGCAACTACGTCCTGGTACATCTTGTCCAAGCAAATGATTGCATCCTTCTCATCTGATGGGACGGTGATAACTCCCAGTGGCCTAGGCATCTTGAAGGTGTTGTCGGCATAATGGGATGCCGACATGATCTTAGCCAGGGCTGGGTGTCCAAGAATTCGATTGTATGGCAGGGGGAGATCAACCACATCAATGACAATCCTCTTAGTCGGGTAGTTCAGTTCTCCCCAAACGCTACAGGCAGCATGATCTTTCCCTTAGGATGGCTCCTACCGGGATTAATTCCTTGAAACGTGCCGGTAACCTCTAGCTCTTCCTCTCCTATCTAAAGTCTACAGATAACTGCTGGGGTGATCAGATTTAACCCCGCCCTACCATCCACCAGCATCTTTGTGACCTTAAGGTTGGGAATTGTTGGGGAGACCAACAATGGCAAACACCCTACCGCAATGGTTCGGCTAGGATGGTCCTCCTCGTCAAAGATGATGGGCATATGGGACCATTTGATCGTCTTCCGGGCCTCTGGCGCTGGTTCCACGACAGTGACTTCTCGCGCCCACCGCTTGAGCTGATGGTGAGAGTAGTGCAGAGACGCACCCCCATCGACGCACAGGGCGTTAGTGGCCTTCTGAAACTCCTGCTCACTGGTTTCTTCTTCATCCCCTCCATCACTCTCATCGTGATAGACGTCTTTCTCCCTACCTCTGATGGGCTTTCCTTGGTTCCGAAGGGACTTGCCGGGGCGATTTACTTCACCGCCTCAGCCCTTACCGCCAGCAACAGTCCGGCCCTTTTCCTCGGGACGCTTCTCATATTCTGCTCTCTGTCTCTTGACAAGCTGCGCAACCAGATAAAACTCTTGAAGGTCATGGCCCTTGGTCCAATGAATTTTGTAGTACGACCCATCACCTTTCCCGGCTTTCTCGGTAGCAGCGGCTTCCCAATAGTCAGTGCACACGGCAGCTTCCTTGCCGGTGGCCTTAACTTTGGCCTTCTTGCCGGTACTAGGCGTACCCGATCCTTCAACAGTCATCCCTGCCTCATCTCTACGCTTCTTAGTGCACTTATTGCTCTTCTTCTAACTAGTTGATTCATGCATAGGGTGTAATCTTCCTCTCCGGCAATTTCCTTCCCTCCTCCATTTGAGCACACTTATCCACTAGGGTGTAGAGCTCCTTCACAGTCTTGGGAACCGCACGTTCATCTTGGAATGAATCCGGAGGTTGCACACATTGGACTGGAAGGTAGCTATCACTGCTACCGGATTGATATTTGGGATGTTTCTATGATCTTTGTTGAATCTCTGTATATCCTTACGGAGGGTTTCTCCTTCCTTCTGCTAGAGAAGCTACAAGTCATTGGGCCTGCCGGGTTCTTGATGACCGCCCGTGAAGGCACCAATGAACTCATGGCATAGGTCAGCCCATGACGAAATGGAGTTCTCTAGTAGGTGCATCAGCCAAGACCTCACATTGGACTTGAGGGCCAAAGGGAAGTAGTTCGCGAACACCTTCTCATCTCTTTCCTCGGAAGGCTGAAGAGTGATGGTGTAGATGCTCAGGAACTCTATCGGGTATGTCTAGCTTGAACGTACGAACGGACAGCCAACGGACTTGCCGCAGCTCATGAGTAAAGGCAGGGCAACCACCCTCGAAAGGTAGGCACCCGCCAATACCGAGCATGGGCTCGTCGACGTCGGGGCCGTCGCACCCATCGGTGCCGCGGAGGTCATCGTGGCGTTGCTCGACGACGACACTCATGTCTCCTCTCCTCCAATCCTCCGGAGCTCGTCATTGGCCTGGACATGCTCTAGGGTCAGAGGAGGCCATCGAGACGTCACCGGGGTCCTGATTCTGTTACGCTCGCACCGGATGCCATGGCGGGGACTACATCATGGGGATGGCCCCTTCATATAGTCAGTAGCATGGGCCGTTGTTGTCGCTTGAGGAGGCCATGGCGGCCAGCTCGCCTCGAGCCTCCAGCTTCGGCGAAACCGAGTAGACTTTGGATGGTGGCACGCCATTCGTCCATCTGCTCGACCACTGGGGGAAATCTCAGCAGCAGTTGATCCCGCGCCATAGACTTAGAAGCTCTACTTGGCAAGGGTGACTGAGGGAGTCTTGGATTAGGGGGTCTCCGGACAGCCGGACTATCTCTATTGGCCGGACTGTTAGACTATGAAGATACAAGATTGAAGACTTCGTCTCGTGTCCGGGTGGGACTCTACTTGGCGTGGAAGGCAAGCTAGGCAATACGGATATGGATATCTCCTCCTTTGTAACCGACCTTGTGTACCCCTAACCCTCTCCAGTGTCTATATAAACCGAAGGGTTTTAGTCGGTAGGACAACAACCATAACATACAATCATACCATAGGCTAGCTTCTAGGGTTTAGCCTCTCTGATCTCGTGGTAGATCTACTCTTGTACTACCCATATCATCAATATCAATCAAGCAGGACGTAGGGTTTTACCTCCATCAAGAGGGCCCGAACCTGGGTAAAACATCATGCCCCCTACCTCCTGTTACCATCCGGCCTAGACGCACAGTTCGGGACCCCCTACCCGAGATCCACCGGTTTTGACACCGACATTGGTGCTTTCATTGAGAGTTCCTCTGTGTCGTCGCCGTTAGGCTTGATGGCTCCTACTATCATCGATAGCGATGCGGTCCAGGGTGAGACTTTTCTCCCCGGACAGATCTTCGTATTCGGTGGCTTTGCACTGCGGGCTAATTCGCTTGTCCATCTGAAGCAGATTGAAAGCTATGCCCCTGACCATCAGGTCAGATTTGAAAGTTTGAACTACACGGCCGACATCCGTGGAGACTTGATCTTGGACGGATTCGAGCCACAGCCGGGCGCGCCGCACTGTCACGATGGGTATGACCTAGCTCTACCGCCGAACAGTACCCAGAGGCGCGCCCGCATCAGCTCCGACCCTTAGCTCGGAGCCAACTGCGCCAATCGAGGACGGGTGGCTAGACACCGCCTCAGGGGCTGCAGTCTCAACAGCGATCGAGCCAAACACCAACCTAATCCTCCGCGCAGCCCTCAACTCCAAGGAGCCGGACTCTTTTCCGGACTCCGAACCATCCGCGCCCTTGCCAATCGAATCCGATTGGGCGCTAATCATGGAATTCACCGCCCCGGCTATCTATCAGCACTCGCCCTTTGGCGACATTCTGAATTCACTAAGGTCTCTCTCTTTGTCAGGAGAGCCCTGGCCGGATTATGGCCAGCAGGATTGGGATGCAGATGATGAAGAAATTCGATGCCCACCCACCACCCACTTCGTAGCCACTGTCGATGATTTAACCGACATGCTCGACTTCGACTCCGAAAACATTGACGGTATGGACTACGATGTAGGAGACGAACATGAACCAGCGCCTATAGGGCACTTGAAAGCCACCTCATCATATGACGTATACATGGTGGACACACCAAAAGAAGACAACGGCGAGGAACGGAAGGACACTACGAAGGCTTGTCCCCTCGAGAAGCAGTCAAAGCAGCGGCGTAAGCACCGCCCCAAATCCGCCTCGATAGAAACAACGATCATACGGACCCAGCGCTAGAGCAGGGCGAGCCATTGCCGGACCAAGACAAGATGGAGAATTAAACCGAACAACCCGACTTTGTCAAAGATAATAGTCTAGACGACATCACACCGGACGGACACCCGGAGCAACAGAATGCCCATCAAAGGCTCATTGCCACCGCAAGGAGTCTAAAAAACAGAAGCAAAGGCTCAAGGCTGCACAAGACACACTCCAAATCAGATGGAGTAAAGTACTCAACACAATAGCGAAGTACGGCGGCAATCGCCCCACCAAGAGCTACCCAAAGCGGAAGTTGCTACCTGAATTCGAACAACGCGGTACACCCAGATATAGGGGTGCCGCACACTCCCTATGTTTCACCGATGAGGTGCTGGACCATGAATTTCCAGAGGGATTCAAACCCGTAAACATAGAGGCATACGACGGTACAACAGACCCTGGGGTCTGAATTGAGGACTATATCCTCCATATCCATATGGTTCGGGGAGATGATCTCCACGCCATTAAGTATTTACCCCTCAAACTCAAAGGGCCAGCTCAGCACTGGCTTAAGAGCCTCCCCGAAAGCCCCATTGGAAGCTGGGAAGAGCTCGAAGACGCCTTTGGGGCAAATTTTCAAGGGACTTATGTCCGACCCCCGGACGCGGATGATTTGAGTCATATAACTCAATAGCCCGGATAGTCAGCCCGAAAGCTTTGGAACAAGTTTCTTATTAAAAAGAACCAAATTGTCGATTGTCCGGACGCCGAAGCCTTGGCAGCTTTTAGGCATAGCGTCCGTGACGAATGGCTTGCCAGACACCTCGGCCAAGAAAAGCCGAGAACAATGGCAGCATTAACAAGCCTCATGACCCGCTTTTGCGCGGGTGAGGATAGCTGGCTAGCCAGATGCAGCACCAGCGACCCCAGTACATCCGAAGTTAGAGATGGAAACGGGAAATCACAGCGCAACAACAATAACAAACGCTGGAATAAAGAAGACAACATGAAGAGCACGACAGTAAACGCCGGATTCAAAAGCTCTCGGCCAGGTCAGCAAAAGCCGCCTTCTAAAGGCGCCAAAGACGAACTGTCCAGCCCAAACAAAATTCTGGACCAAATATGTCAGATCCATAGCACCCCTGGTAAACCCGCTAATCATACCCACAGAGAATGTTGGGTCTTCAAGCAGTCCCGCAAGCTCAATGCCGTACACAAGGGGGAGGATACACCAAGTGAAGACGAAGATGAGCCTCTCAAGAAAGACACTGGGGAACAAAAGAAATTTCCACCAGAAGTTAAAACAGTAAACGTGTTACACGTGATCAAGGGGAGAAACAAAATGGCACTCCCAGAAAAATATGCCCAAGGGCCTATCACCGCGGAGTCCTGCCATTGGTCGTCTCAACCGATCACTTTCGACCATCGTGATTACTCAGCAAGTATCCGGCGTGCAGGATGGGCTGCCCTGGTATTAGACCCAATAATCGATGGATACCACTTCACACGAGTCCTGATGGACGGTGGCAGCAGTCTAAACCTGATATACCAGGATACAATCCGCGAAATGGGGATAGACCCAACGAATATTCGCCATAGCAATACTACCTTTAAAGGAGTAACGCCAGGCCCAAGGGCTCATTGCACGGGCTCCCTGCTACTTACGGTTATATTCTGCTTCCCCGATAACTTCCGTAGCGAACATTTAACCTTCCACATTGCTCCGTTCCAAAGTGGCTATCAAGCACTACTTGGATGCGAAGCTTTCACTCGCTTTAATGCAATACCGCATTAACCTTCCCTCACGCTCAAGATGCCTGGTCCACGTGGCATCATTACAGTAAATGGAAGTATTGAGCGATCCTTGCATGCCGAAGAGAGTGCGGCTGCCTTGGCAGCCGCACACTAAAAACGGCCTCACCAACTAAAGCATTTGATAGGTCGCTAAGACCACATACACGGTTAGACGAGTCCGGCGCAACTATATGTAATTCATACTGGATTGATGGTCACACCCCTATTACAAATACAAGGGGCTCAACGCGCGTAGACAACTGGCAATTTTTTCTCATCTTGAATTATACATGGTTTCTTTAAAAACTAACTTTTTGCACGACAACTTTTCACTTAAGTTCCTCTCTTTTACAGATGACCATCGTGCTACACCCATCCAGGATAAGGCACAACGGAGACACAGGCGCAGACGTGCAGCAGGGACCCGCTCCAAGGATTCTTTTTAGATTAAGACCCTGCGTAAACCTTTTTTACTGTCTCTTGTTGATACACATCCACCGAATTCTCAGCACAATTGAGAAGGATGCTGACGTCTTGGCATGTGGCCACATCAGAATAATGCACGTACCTGGACACAAGGGGCTTCTTACAAAGGGCACTATTTAGGCCCGGTTTATACCATAAAGACCGAATACCTTAGGGAGTGTTCGGCGTCGCGAGTTTGGCCTTATATGCATCAGCTCCGAATCATTGTCTTTGGTTAAATGTTGGGTTTGCCCGACTCCTGTGTTTTGGTGCCTTACGTTCCGCTTTATCGGCTAAGGCAGCACCAGGAGAACTACTGCAATTGTGCCCTGGTACATCTGGACGAGCACCTCAGTAGAGAAAGCTGAAAACTGACTGTCATGATATAGCGTGAGACTGGTCAACCACTCGATGACCTACAGGGATGTTAGAATTCCTCCGCCTTAACGAAGGGCCATTTCCCGGCCAGGCATTTACGCACCCCGAGATCAGGAGAGTGCGGAGCCACTAGGGGCTATCTAGTAGCCCCACTGTCAAACTCCTATGGCTAAGTGAAAGTGTTAAAGCATTATAGTCCGGTTGCCTCGTTCGCT
Organism: Triticum aestivum; assembly: GCF_018294505.1. Taxonomy (NCBI): domain Eukaryota; kingdom Viridiplantae; phylum Streptophyta; class Magnoliopsida; order Poales; family Poaceae; genus Triticum; species Triticum aestivum. The sequence goes on along the minus strand of NC_057797.1, from coordinate 278,380,284 downwards.
GCGCTATCACCTCCTTAATAGGACCAAGACATTGGGTTAACTGTGAACACGCGTTTTTTGTGAGCACCTCCGCATTATATGCATGGGGGCTGAAGCCGACGACTGCAATCTTTGAGGTTATACGCACATATACATAAACGGCCGCACAGGAGGCATCATACTACTTTCAGGCAAAAGTATAAACACAACCTTATAAAATTTCATAAAAACATTGTGTTTACAATGAGAATACATATCACTCAAACATAATATTCTTCGAGCACTGGACCTCTATCAAACGAGCACCCTCGAGATCCTCCTCGAAATAGTGCTCGGCAGCCACTCGGCCTATGGCCGAACCCTGCGCCGCAACAGTGGTAGCGTCCATCTCCGCCCAGTATACTTTAACACGGGCAAGGGCCATCCGCGAGCCTTCTATGCACGCCGACCTCTTCATCGCATTAATGTGCAGCACCGCACCAAGGACCTGCTGCACTAAGCTGAAATAGCTGTTTGGCTTTGGCTTTTCTGGCCATAGCTGATCCACGACAGACCCCATGGCGAGTCCGGACAACCTATTCAGTTTGGCCCATTCGGCTAGCTGGTCATTCAATGAAAGCGCACGCTCTGGAACGTTGAATTGCGACTAGAACAACTTGTCCACTTCACGATCTGTTTGACCTCGGAAGTACTTGGCCGCATCGGCAGCGCTCGCCGCCAAGTCCATATACGCATCTGCCGAACTCCACAACCGATCCAGGGGGGCATACCATGGATCTCCGAACTTCCTCCGTAGCATGAAGGGCTTCCCACCCGCAATATCCCCGGCTTCTCGCAGCTCCTCCTTCTTCGCTCTCATAGCAGAGCGGGTGTCTTTGTCCGCCGCCATGGCCTTCTCAAGGTCCGTTGCCTTCGCTCGGTTTTGTTTTTCAAGGAGCCGGCAACGGTCGGCAGTGCCTTTTAATTCTACGGCCATCTTGGCCATCTTCTCTTGGCTCTCGCAATGCGCGGCCTTCTCGGCTTTCAACTCTTCGGCCGCCTTCAAAGCAGCCGCATTACTAATCCTTGCTTGTTCCTTGGATCGGGCGAGCTCCGCCCGAAGGTTCTCCACGGTGGCAGCTCCGTCTGCAGGCACAACATATTAAAGATACTGGCATCATGCTGCTCTTATTGTGTGACATTCACCAGAAAGTATTACTTACCCTGTGATTCGTCAAGCCTCTTGTTAACATGCTCGATGTCGGCGTCTGCCGCATCCAGTTGCCGTTTTAATTCGGCAAACTTACTAGTCCGGCTAGCCATCGGAGCTTCCACCACCTGCACATAAAGCCAGTCCGGTTATTGCCTGGGACTATGATCCTCTGCTCGCCGCTGTTCTCGATGACAAATAGAGTCTCAGGGGCTACTATCTACACAGGGCACACCTAACATGTGCGGTACTATCACATATTATCTCACATACCTCAAAGCTTGTCAGTAGACTCATAAAGGCTTCATGTAATCCGCTTTCGGCGGACGAAATTCTTTCCATCACCGTACCCATCAGCGTACGGTGTTCTTCTGAGATGGCCGCTCACCCCAACAGCTCCCTCGGAGCGTCTGACCGCATACCAGACGGCGTCGGACTCTTTTGTTCACTCTCCGTGAGAGTCGGACGCTGGGGACTTCGGGGGTCTATGGGATTATCTTATGGCCTCACCGGATCCGGAGAGGCCCTCCGTGACGACACTTCGGGGTCGCCTGCTTCTTGAGTGGAGGAGTCCAGGGGAGGCGTTTCGCTCTCCATCATCTGCGGAAGAAGATCCCCCGAAGACGAGCTCAGCTAAGAAGTGCAAAGACCCGAACTGCAAGATATATGCGGCGGTTATTTTCTCAGAGGAAAGATAGTATACCTTCACTATTAAAGTATTTTTTGGATCACTTACGACTCATTGGAGGGCCGATCCCCCCGTGGACTTTGTGCGGCAAAAGCACCCCCCGAGGCAGGACCCTCTGTGGGAGATTTCTTCTCCCGTTTGGAGGCCTCGACTTCCGGATCTTTGGAAGCAGTCCTTATCCTCCCCCGGTTATCCTCCTTCATGGAGGCACTCATTCCCTCGGTTGGAATAGACAGCGATGGGGGCCGGCGTCCGCCCGTATTATCCCCCCCCCCCCGTATCTTCCTTCGAGGGCTCCAAGCAAGGTGCGAGCTTGAGCATCTTTTCCAATACCAGATTTTCCAAACCCTCAGGGAGGGGGCCTAACACTGAATCATCTTCGCCTTTGTTAGCTAGTCCTGGTCAAAGAACGAACTCTCAGAAATAACTTCATGATGAATAAAAGATAGTGTGTTCGGCTAGAGGATTTCTTACTTGTTCGGCGACGCGGTTACTGCTCAGGCCCACGTCCTCGGTAGTATCCGGACACTCTATTTGAGGTCCGAAGAATGACTTGTACATCTCCTCGTGCGTTAGGCCGAGGAAACTTTGAACGGCACGCAGTCCTTCTGGTTGAACTCCCACAAGCAAAGGGGTCGGCGTTTGCAAGGCTGGACTTGACGAACCAACATAACTTGCACAACCACAACCAAATTAAAATCTCCCTCAAAGAGATCTTGAATGCGGCTTTGCAATATAGGAATGTCCTTGGCTGGAACCGAGCTCAGACCTCTGCTAATCCATGACATAAGTTGTGGTGGGGGGCCCGGGCAGAAAGCGGGGGCAGCCACCCACTTGGCACTTCTGGGAGCCATAACGTAAAACCACTCCCGTGGCCATAATTCGGACACCTCTGGAAAGGAACCTTTCAGCCATGAAGCTCCTGCCATCTTGCCTATTGATGCACCTCCGCACGCTACATGTTGCCCCTCGATCATCTTCGGCTTCACTTCAAAGGTCTTCAGCCACAGGCCGAAGTGAGGGGTAATGCGGAGGAAGGCCTCACACGCGATAATAAATGTGCAGATGTGGAGAAAGGAGTCCGGAGCTAGATCGTGGAAATCTAGCCCGTAATAGAACATCAAACCCCTAACGAAGGGATCCAGAGTGAGGCCTAGGCCTGGGAGGAAGTGGGAGACGAACACGACGTTCTCGTTGGGTTCGGGAGTAGGGACGACCTGCCCTCGAGCAGGCAGCCGATGCGAAACCTCGGCGGTCAGGTATTTGGCCTCCCTCAACTTCTTGATGTCCTCTTCCGTAATGGAGGAGGGCATCCATCGGCCTTGAAGGCTGGATCCGGACATGATTGAAGATCCGGAGCACCTAACCTAGGCCTTGGGTGTTAGAATTCGAGGCGGGGGAAGGGTTCGATTAAGAACGAGAGGGAAAAAGTGAATACCTTGTCCCTTTATAAAGAGGGTGAATATCAAGCGTCCTCTCCGCAGCCGTTTAGGACTTTCCTATAATCTAGGAGTCCTAGACACGGTTGGGTTACCCACGACTGTATTAATGAGAATCCCGTAATTGGGGGAACATGATCTCTGCTTTGACAAGACGTGTCAAGAAACCGCCTCGCGTTATGTGTGGAGCTGGTTGAAGAAAAACGGTTCGAATAATCATCGGGCCATGACATAACGTCGTGCTGCCAAAACGAGTCAGCAAATTAGATTTGAGAAAATATTATTCTCTCTACGGCGGTATGTGGAACTTATTTTGTAGGGTTGGACACTATCCTCGTATTCAAATTCTTCTGTGATGTATTCGGAGAAGGAACCCGCCTTGCAATGCCGAAGACAATACTGCGCGCTGGACTCATCGTCATTGAAGCCTGGTTTAGGGGCTACTAAGGGAGTCCTGGATTAGGGGGTCTTCGGACAGCCGGACTATCTCCATTGGCCGGACTGTTAGTCTATGAAGATACAAGATTGAAGACTTCGTCTCGTGTCCGGGTGGGACTCTACTTGGCGTGGAAGGCAAGCTAGGCAATACGGATATGGATATCTCCTCCTTTGTAACCGACCTTGTGTAACCCTAACCCTCTCCGATGTCTATATAAATCAAAGGGTTTTAGTCCGTAGGACAACAACCATAACATACATTCATACCATAGGCTAGCTTCTAGGGTTTAGCCTCTCTGATCTCGTGGTAGATCTACTCTTGTACTACCCATATCATCAATATCAATCAAGCAGGACGTAGGGTTTTACCTCCATCAAGAGGGCCCGAACCTGGGTAAAACATCGTGCCCCTACCTCCTGTTACCATCCGTCCTAGATGCACAGTTCGGGACCCCCTACCCGAGATCCGCCAGTTTTGACACCGACAGTGACGATGAAGTCAATCGGACCGTCGCTCGGCTCTTGACGGTGCCAGTGGTGGCGGCACCGCGCCCCCGCTGCTATTGCGGGGCAACCACTTGAACATGGTGCAGCGAAGGCGCTCGTGGGTCAGCGGCTCCATCGGGCGCAGCGGTTTGGTCGACCTGTTCTAGGGGAGGTGCAAGCACTACGACCGCACCCGTGCTGGGAGCGGCAAGAGGGCGGCAATTTGCCCCGGTTCTTTCACTGTTGTTGCGGTTGTGCCCGTCGGTGGGGGAAAGGTGCGCAGATGGAGTAACCCCTTCACCCGTAGCTTGTGGAACATGGCCATCAAGGTGATACTGATGCTGCTCTCCTCCGATGCCTCCGGCTCCTGCGTCTGCTATAGGGGAAGTGGTGACGGTGCCGCCTGCTCCGTCCACATCCCCGCGTGCCTCCGCACCCCCGCAGCATTGGAGGCCACGGGCGGCAGAGCCTTCGAGGTCGATGGGTGAGCCAAAGGACCTGGTTTCTTCTTGGGGCCATGGTCTATGGCACCGTCAAAGATGAAGATGGTGACGAAGATGAAGCGCTGCACACGCTTTCAGGTTCGTGATACGTCTCCAACGTATCTATAATTTTTTATTGTTCCATGCTATTATATTATCTGTTTTGGACATTAATGGGCTTTATTTTACAATCTTACATTATTTTTGGGACAAACCTATTAACCGGAGGCCCAGCCCAAATTGTTGTTATTTTGCCTATTTCAATGTTTCGTAGAAAAGGAATATCAAACGGAGTCCAAATGGAATGAATCCTTCGAGAACGTTATTTTTGGAACAAACATGATCCAGAGGACTTGGAGTGGACGTCAAGAAACGAACGAGGCGGCCACGACGCAGGGGGCGCGCCCTCCCCCCTCGTGGGCCCCTCGTGGCTCTATCGACCTACTTCTTCCTCCTATATATATATATATATTTTCATATACCGCGCAAACATCCATGAGCACCACGAAACCCTATTTCCACCGCCACAACCTTCTGTACCCTAGAGATCCCATGTTGGGGCCTTTTCCGAAGATCCGCCGGAGGGGGCATTGATCACGGAGGGCCTCTACATCAACTCCATGGCCCCTCCGATGATGTGTGAGTAGTTTACCTCAGACCTTCGGGTCCATAGCTAGTAGCTAGATGGCTTCTTCTCTCTCTTTGGATCTCAATACAAAGTTCTCCTAGATTCTCTTGGAGATCTATTCGATGTAATCTTCTTTTGTGGGTTTATGATCAAGTCTATCTATGAATAATATTTGAATCTTCTATGAATTCTTTTATGTATAATTGGTTTATCTTTGCAAGTCTCTTCGAATTATCAGTTTGGTTTGGCCTACTAGATTGATCTTTCTTGCAATGGGAGAAGTGCTTAGCATTGGGTTCAGTCTTGCGGTGCTCGAACCCAGTGACAGAAAGGGAAACGACAGGTATTGTATTGTTGCCATCAAGGATAAAAAGATGTGGTTTATATCATAATGCATGAGTTTATTCCTCTACATCATGTCATCTTGCTTAAGGCGTTACTCTGTTCTTATGAACTTAATACTCTAGATACATGCTGGATATCCAAGACGCCAATATCCGGCTGGGCATGGAACTGAAGGTTCTCCGAGCCCAGCTTGCGGACTCCATGAAGGAGAATAAGTGGCTTCAGCGCGGCATTTTTAGTAAGTGCTTGAATGAACTTTTTAAAGGAGTTAAGCGAAGAAGCCTGCTAACAGCGTTATGTCTGCAGGTATGCTGACGGGTCGTCCCGCGGAGGAGATGCCCGGGTCTTCGAGTGATCTTCTACCAGAGCTCTCCCAACTGCACGAACAAGTTCGGCAGGTGATGCATAGTATTGCTCAAGCCTTGTGGCCATCCGCGCCCCCGCCAGGAGGCATGGGGGAGCTTATAGAGAAGCTCAAGGGAGCGCGGCGGTGCTTCCGATTATGGAAGATATCAGTCTGCCGACAAGGTGGAAGGGAAGCCTTGGCTATGGTGAAGACACGATATACCAAGGCTGAACCAAAACCACATGGCCGAGGTCAGACCTGTGGGGCCCGATGGGAAAGAGATCCCCGTCAGTTTAGTGTATGATCAAGTAGAATTAGCCGCAAAGTATCCCCAGGGAGAATAGTTCCGTTAAGGGTTCCTTTCCCATGGTACGCATGCCCTAATGTGCATGTCCGAACTACGAGATGCAGGCTAAAAACATCTGGGGGCGTGTAGTAATTTAAATGAAAGTCATCTTTTATTCACTGACCGAATATTCCCTTAAGAACGCTAGCTTTCGGCTTCACCTAGTCTGAGGTACACATCTGGCTGACCTAGCAGTAACAATCGCAAAGGTGCTCCCCTTATGCCCTAGCCGAATTAACCAGAACGTAGGGCATAAGTACAAGAGCTAGTCAACCCAGCTTGGCCAAAACTTAAGTCATATCGATGCATATAATGGCGAACAAAGGTACATGCGGAAGAATAACACATGTGTGGGGCATAAAGCTCGGAAGGGTAATTAAATCGAGCTTCTGTATGATAAGCCCCCAGGTATATTGAGTGTGGTTAGCGCGTCAAGATTGTGTAACCAAGACACAAGTGTAGCCCTTTAGGGCCTCAAAGAGAAAAAACAGAAAGAAAGAGAGAAAAAACAGATGTGTAAAAAATTGATGGAGGTAAGGAGACGAACATAGAGTCCGGCACTAGGCATAGAATCTTCGTAGTCTGGCTGCGTTCCATGGGTTTGGCTTGAGTCGATTATCCGATGCATCCCGCAGAAGGTACGCTCCACCGGTCAGAACCTGGTCGATAATGAAGGGACCCTCCCATTTGGGCTTGATCTTGTTCTTTTTCTTCTTCAGTAGGCGTAGAACTAGTTTGCCAACGTTATAGGTTTTGGCCCGCACTTCTCTGCTTTGATACCTTCGATCCTGTTGCTGATGGAATGCGGAACGGGCTTTTGCCACGTCACGCTCCTCTTCCCGGGCATTCAAACTGTCCTGCTGATCGAGCTCAGCCTCTCTTTCTTCGTACATGCGCACTCGAGGTGAGTCATGAATTATGTCGCAAGGCAGCACCGCCTCAGCGCCGTACACCATAAAAAATGGTGTGTATCAGGTAGTGCGATTCGGCGTGGTCCGCAGCCCCCAAAGTACGGAGTCGAGCTCCTCTACCCAATGAGTGTCTGATTCCTATAAAGATTGGACTAATCTGGGTTTAATGCCGCTCATGGTAATACCATTCACTCGTCCGACTTAACCGTTAGTTTGTGGATGATAGACAGAAGCATAATCGAGCTTGATGCCCATGTTGCTCCACCAAAGTTTCACCTCATCGGCTGTAAAGTTTGTGCCGTTGTCAATGATGATGTTGTGGGGGACGCCATAACGGTGTACAGCCCCGGATATGAAGTCTCTCACCGGTCTGGATTCAGCCGTTTTGACAGGTTTGGCTTCTATCCATTTCGTGAATTTATCCACCATGACCAGTAAGTATTTTCTCTTATGGGTTCCCCCTTTAAGGAGTCCGACCATATCGAGCCCCCAGACCGCAAAGGGCCAAGTAATGGGGATTGTTTGGAGGGTGGTAAGTTGCATGTGTCTTTGTTTGCAAAAAGCTGGCAACCGACACAATGTTGTACCAGATGTTGTGCATCTACCCGGACCGTCGGCCAATAAAAACCTGTACGGAAGGCCTTGCTTACAAGGGCCCGGGCTGCGATGTGGTGGCCGCCAAGTCCGGCATGGATTTCTGCCAAAAGCTTCCGCCCTTCCTCTTCGGAGATGCACCTTTGAAGGACTCCGGTTGTGCTTTTCTTATAAAGCTCTCCCTCATGGACCTTGTAGGCTTTAGATCACCGCACTATGCAGCGGGCCTCATTTTGGTCCTCGGGTAATTCCTGTCTAGTTAGGTAGGCCAGGAATGGTTCTGTCCACATGGCGATGACGACCATTAGCACGTGGGCTGAAGGTGTTACTTCGGTGGCAGAGCCTCCGATTGTGTCAGAGTATTCGGTATTTGGGGTTGTGGCCGGGTCCGGAGTATTTTTGTCGGTGTCCCCTTCCCATACCACGGATGGTTTAAACAGTCTTTCCAGGAAGATGTTCGGTGGGACAGGGTCGCGTTTTGCGCTGATACGGGCTAGGATGTCCGCCGCCTGGTTGTTTTCCCGAGCCACATGGTGGAATTCAAGCCCCTCGAACCAAGCTAACATTTAAAGGACGGCGTTTCCATATGCCGCCATTTTCGGATCCTTGGCATCAAAGTCTCCATTTATTTGGGATATTGCGAGGTTCGAGTCCCCACACACCTGTAGGAGTTGGATGCCCATAGAGACTGCCATCCGGAGGCCGTGTAATAGGGCCTCGTATTCGGCTTGTTGTTGGAGTCTGTATATAGTATTTGGAGCATGTATTGCACCGTATCTCTGGTGGGGGACGTCAGGACGACACTAGCCCCCAGACCAGCCAGCATTTTAGAGCCGTCGAAGTGCATGATGAGCCGTACTCTTTAGGGAGTTCGGCCTCTGTCTATTCGGGTATGAAATCGGACAGTACTTGCGACTTAATGGACCGTCGTGGCTTATATGTTATGTCGAACGGGAGGAGCTCGATGGCCCATTTGGCAATCCGGCACGTGGCATCGCGGTTGTTTATTATGTCATTGAGTGGTACTTCGGAGGCCACCGTAATCGAACACTCTTGAAAGTAGTGTCGTAATTTTCGGGATGCCATGAATACCGCGTATGCTATCTTTTGGTAATGTAGGTACCATGATTTTCATGGAGTGCCGACGGTGGATACATAATATACCGGTTTTTGAAGTGGGAATTTATGTCCGTCCATCTCACGTTCGACGACGAGCACTGCGCTTACAACTTGGTGAGTTGCCGCTATATATAATTGATGGGGTCATGTACCTAGGGTAGGGTCACGGACCTGATCTAAGTACCTTGCCCAAGGACACCCTTAGAAGAGGTCGCCTTCCAGTCGACCAATGAGGGACTCACTCGACAACTTGAAGGACTCGACCACGAAGACTCACTCGACCACCAGAAGGTCAAGAGGCACTCTGCACTGCAACGGCCTATAATTAAGTAGACTTTATGATAGTAAAGACACTTTATGTGGGGCGTTACCAGTAACGCCCCGGACTTAACTCACCTTAAACCCTCTCCTACGTGGGCTGGCTGGGGTCCTGGCGCACTCTATATAAGCCACCCCCCTCCACAGGTAGAAGGGTTCGGCACCTTGTAACTCATATACTCATAATCCACTCGACCGCCTCCGGGCTCCGAGACGTAGGGCTATTACTTCTTCCGAGAAGGGCCTGAACTCGTACATCCCTTGTGTTTACAACCTCTCCATAGCTAGGACCTTGCCTCTCCATACCTACCCCCCACTCTACTGTCAGGCTTAGAACCACGACAGTTGGCGCCCACCGTGGGGCAGGTGTTTTAGCAATTTTGTGGAGAAGTTGCGATTCTTCCGAGTACTTTCATGATGGTGGCTGCTGGAGTTTTGGTCGAGGGTCGAGAGATCCGTCTCGGTGCTCTCACCTTCATCGCCGACGACTCCGCCTGGCTCCAGGAGGCTCCACTCGACGTTGATGCGCTCCCCGTCCGCGGTGCGACGCATTTTCGCGCATGTGTCCGCGGCGTTCTGCTGCGGCAACCGTCGACCCCGTATCGGTCGACTCCTCCATCGTCCACCCTCCCGGTCTCCCGCCAGCGCAAGCGCTCGGGCCGGTCGAGGCTTCAGCGGTGGGTGAGGCACGCGGTGGCTCGCCAGACGGCCACCTCTCATGTTGCGGCAATCGAGCCCGACGAATCTCTCTACGGCCTGTTCGATCTGTCGACTGGCTCCGTAGAGACTGCATCCGAGTGCGATAGCAGTGATCCAGCGGCGGAAATCCTGATGGTCGACGGGCCCCGCAGTCCCCCTGGCTTCGCCCGTGATGGTGGAGCAGGCGACGGAGGCGACCCCGCACGAGACCACGAAGAGTACCAGCCCGAGCCACTCGACTCTCTGCAAAGAGAGGAACTTCGCCGCAGGAACGTGGATGCCCTGCGTACGCCCATCGCAGGAGAAACCCCCGAGGCTCGCGCCTTGGAGGAGGCACGTTTGGCCAACTTGGCCGAACGCACTCGACTGGAGAATCTTCAGCGAGCACTCGACGAGCGCGCGCGGCAACGAGTTCCCGACAACAGTCGACGTCAACTCTTCCCGCCGACTCAGGTATATCGAACCCCAATCCAGAATTTAGCAGCTGCGACCCGTATAGCAGAGTCTATCCAGCCTTCTCAGTCGGAAGCTGGCAGAGGCTTGATGCAGATCAGGGATCTGCTCCGGGCAGCAGGAGATCAGAATTCGGCCGTGTCGCAGTCGCGCAACAGAATTCACAGTCGATCCGTCGCTGCGAATACGGTTCAGTCGGCTCACAGCCCCAGATCGCCTCCGCGGCGTGAAGGGCGCGAGAATCGGCGAGACCAATATGGTGACCGACTCGACCGAGATGATAGGCGTCGAGTGCCCAATTCCCCTCCGAGGGGTGGGTCTTACACTCCTCGGCAGCAAGATGACAGGCGTCAGTTCAGTGCGGGGCGAAGAGTTCCAGTCGACCCCAGAGAACCAGGCTTCGACGCGCGATCCATTATCGTGCAAGGTTTGGTCGACCGGAACAGAGCCCATCGAGGTGGACTCGACAGAGATGCGCCCACAAGCAGTCGAGTGCATGTTTCTGGTCCTGAATGTTTCAGCAGAGCTATCAGAGCCGCAGTTATCCCTCCCAATTTCAGGTTGGCAACAGGAGTCAGCAAGTTCACTGGTGAGTCTAAGCCTGAAACTTGGCTTGAGGACTACCGAGTGGCGGTTCAGATTGGTGGTGGAAACGACGAGGTGGCCATGAAGCATTTGCCCCTCATGCTGGAAGGTTCTGCCAGGGCATGGTTGACTCAATTACCTCCTAGCAGCATTTACACTTGGGAAGATCTGTCCCGAGTGTTCATCAGAACGTTTGAAGGAACTTGCAAGCGACCAGCTGGACTGACAGAGTTGCAAGTCTGCGTGCAGAAGACCAATGAGACTCTCAGAGAGTATATTCAGAGATGGATCACTTTGCACCATACTGTGGAGAATGTGTCTGATCACCAGGCAGTCTGCGCCTTCAAGGATGGCGTCAAGAACAGAGAATTAAGTTTGAAATTTGGTCGAACCGGTGACATGACCTTGAGTCGGATGATGGAGATTGCTACCAAGTACGCCAACGGCGAAGAAGAAGACCGACTCCGAAGCGGCAAGCACAAGCCGAGTCAGTCGGAAAAGGAAACACCAGTCGGAAACAGAAGCGGAAGGCTGAACCGGCAGCTCCTGGAGAGGCTCTGGCCGTGACTCAGGGAAAGTTTAAGGGGAAACCAAAAGGATCCTGGAACCCTAAGAAGGTAAAGGATAAAGAAGGGAACGACGTAATGGATATGCCATGTCACATCCACACGAAGAAAGACGAAGAGGGGAATATCATCTACCCGAAGCACACCACTCGCCAATGTCGACTCCTGATCCAGCAGTTTCAGGGAAAACAGTCTAAGGACAAGGAGAAGGAGTCGGACAAGGCCGAAGACAAGGAGGACAGTGAGGGAAGGATATCCGCATATCAACTCCACTCTGATGATCTTTGCAGATGTGGAAAGCAAGAGTCGATTGAAAGTCATTAACCGAGAGGTGAACATGGTTGCCCCAGCAAAAGCAAATTATCTGAAATGGTCCCAAATACCCATCACATTCGACCAATCTGATCACCCGACTCATATTGCCACCCCTGGGAGGCAAGCTTTGGTGGTCGATCCAGTTGTCGAAGGCACTCGACTGACAAAAGTGCTGATGGACGGTGGAAGCGGGCTGAATTTGTTGTATGCAGACACACTGAAAGGAATGGGCATTCCGATGTCCCGACTGAGCACCAGTAACATGAGCTTTCATGGAGTTATACCAGGGAAGAAAGCCGAGTCACTCGGCCAAATAGCTCTGGACGTGGTGTTTGGTGATTCGAAACATTTTCGCAAAGAAAAGTTGACGTTTGAGGTCGTGGATTTTCAGAGTGCATATCATGCCATTTTGGGGAGACCAGCTTACGCACGGTTCATGGCTCGACCATGTTACGTGTACCTCAAATTGAAGATGCCCGGCCCCAAAGGAGTGATCACTGTCACCGGTGATCGGAAAAAGGCAGAAGAGTGCTTTCAGAAGGGCTCAAAGATTGCCGATTCCCAGGTGACAGCGGTCGAGTTCGAGGAATACAAGCAAAACGCAGATCCGAGTGACTTGCTGCGATCCAAGAAACCCGCCACAGAGTCTGCATTTCAGTCGTCCGGTGAGACGAAGCCTGTTCACATTCACCCGACCGACCCCGATGCAGCTCCGACCCGCATCTCCACAACACTCGACCCAAAATAGGAAGAAGCGCTCATCCAGTTCCTCCGTGAGAACTGGGACATTTTTGCATGGAAGCCCGCTGACATGCCAGGTGTTCCCAGGGGACTGGCTGAGCATCGCCTAAGAGTCGACTCATCTGCAAAACCAGTCAAAGAGCATCTTCGGCGGTCCGCCGTCCAGAAGAGAAAAGCCATTGGTGAGGAAGTGGCTCGACTGTTGGCGGCAGGATTTATCCGAGAGATATACCACTCCGAGTGGCTCGCTAATGTCGTCATGGTTCCTAAGAAGGACAAGTCGCTCCGAATGTGCATTGATTTCAAGCACATCAACCGGGCCTGCCCGAAAGATCATTTTCCTCTCCCTCGCATAGATCAAATTGTTGACTCGACCGCGGGATGCGAGAGATTATCTTTTCTAGATGCCTATTCCGGGTACCACCAGATCCGTCTGTACGGACCCGACGAGGTAAAAACAGCTTTCATCACTCCATTCGGGTGCTTCTGCTATATCACCATGCCGTTCGGCCTCAAGAATGCCGGAGCCACATTTATGCGAATGATTCAGAAGTGTCTACTCACTCAAATCAGTCGGAATGTGGAAGCATATATGGATGATATCGTTGTCAAGTCACGAAAAGGTTCCGACCTGCTCGCTGATCTCGCCGAAACATTTGCCAACCTCAGAAGGTATGATATCAAGCTCAATCCATCAAAGTGCACATTTGGAGTTCCTGGTGGCAAGTTACTCGGTTTTCTCGTTTCCGAACGGGGAATCGACGCTAATCCAGAGAAGATCGGCACTATTCTCCGAATGAAACGCCCTGTGCGAGTGCACGATGTCCAGAAGCTTACTGGATGCTTGGCCGCATTAAGTCGATTCATCTCACGACTCGGTGAAAAGGCATTGCCTCTTTACCGACTGATGAAGAAGGCAGACAAGTTCGAGTGGACTCCAGAAGCTGATGCAGCGTTTGCCGAGCTAAAAGCTCTGCTCTCCACCCAGCCGGTGCTTGCTGCTCCAATCAGCAAAGAGCCTCTGTTGCTCTATATCGCAGCCACAGGACAAGTCGTCAGTACTGTGCTTACGGTCGAGCGGGAAGAAGAAGGAAAAGCTCTCAAAGTTCAGCGCCCAGTGTATTATTTGTCTGAAGTCTTGACTCCATCCAAGCAGAGATATCCTCATTATCAGAAGCTTGTGTATGGAATATACATGACCACAAAGAAGGTTGCTCATTACTTCTCTGATCATTCCATCACAGTCGTCAGCGACGCTCCACTATCAGAGATTTTGCACAACAGAGATGCAACTGGTCGAGTGGCCAAATGGGCGATTGAACTTCTTCCCCTTGATATCAAGTTTGAGGCAAAGAAAGCCATTAAGTCCCAGGCAATAGCAGATTTCCTCGCCGAGTGGATTGAACAGCAGCAGCCGACTGAAGTTCACTCGGAGCATTGGACCATGTTCTTTGATGGCTCTAAGATGTTGAATGGTTCCGGTGCTGGGGTTGTCCTGGTTTCCCCCAGAGGAGATAAGCTCAGATATGTGCTCCAGATTCACTTTGATTCCTCCAACAATGAGGCAGAATATGAGGCCCTCTTATATGGATTGCGCATGGCCATTTCACTCGGCGTCCGTCGCCTGATGGTCTATGGCGACTCGGATTTAGTGGTCAACCAAGTGATGAAGGAGTGGGACGTGAGAAGCCCAGCCATGACTGGATACTGCAGTGCAGTGAGGAAGCTGGAAAAGAAGTTCGAGGGGTTGGAGCTCCATCATATACCCCGACTGAAAAATCAAGCAGCTGATGATCTAGCAAAGATAGGTTCCAAGAGAGAAGCCATTCCGAGTGGTGTGTTCTTGGAGCATATACACACTCCGTCAGTCAAAGAAGATCCTTTCACCGAAGAAGCTCCACAGCCCAAGAGTGCCACAGATCCGACTGAGGTTGAAGTCCCAGCGGTGGTCGACTTGATCATGGAGGTCTTGGTGGTCATTCCCGACTGGACAGTTCCATATATCGCGTATATCCTGAGAAAAGAGCTTCCGGAGGATGAGGAAGAGGCTCGACAGATCGTCCGTCGATCTAAGGCCTTTACCGTAATCAAAGGACAATTATACAGAGAAAGCGCGACTGGAGTTGGTCAGAAGTGCATAACACCAGAAGAAGGTCGACTCATCCTCAATGATATCCACTCGGGGACCTGTGGTCATCATGCGTCCTCTCGGACCATCGTGGCCAAAGCATACCGAGCCGGATTTTACTGGCCAAAGGCGAATGAGATGGCAAAGGAGATAGTGGATAAGTGCGAGGGATGTCAGTTCTACTCGAATATGTCGCACAAGCCTGCATCGGCTCTGAAGACCATCCCACTCGTCTGGCCTTTCGCAGTATGGGGGTTGGACATGGTCGGTCCTTTGAGAACAGGACGAAGCGGCTTCACGCATGTACTGGTGGCAGTCGACAAGTTCACCAAGTGGATCGAGGCTAAACCAATCAAGAACCTTGACACCGGTACTGCTGTTAGCTTCATCAGGGAACTAATATTCAGATATGGAGTCCCGCACAGCATCATTACGGATAATGGGTCGAACTTTGACTCGGAGGAATTCAGAGATTTCTGTAACTCCCAAGGCACACGGGTCGACTACGCTTCAGTCGCCCATCCGCAGTCGAATGGACAAGCAGAGCGAGCTAATGGCCTGATTCTCAAGGGATTGAAACCCCGACTGATGCGTGATCTCAAGCATGCAGCTGGAGCTTGGGTCGACGAACTTCCCTCAGTGCTTTGGGGGCTGCGGACCACACCTAATCGGTCGACCGGAAGAACTCCATTCTTCTTGGTCTACGGAGCTGAAGCAGTCTTGCCGAGTGATCTTCTCCACAATGCTCCTCGAGTTGAAATCTACAACGAAGCAGAAGCTGAACAAGCGCGGCAGGACGCAGTCGACCTTTTAGAGGAAGAAAGGGAGATGGCTCTGATCCGGTCGACCATCTACCAACAAGATTTGCGTCGTTTCCACGCCAGAAATGTGAGAGGTCGAGCCTTCCAGGAAGGAGATTTAGTTCTCCGAGTGGATCAGCACAAACCACACAAGCTTGCTCCTTCTTGGGAAGGTCCCTTCATCGTCACCAAGGTTCTCCACAATGGGGCGTACCGTCTTTACAACGTCGAGCATAATATCGACGAGCCCCGAGCTTGGAACGCGGAACTACTCCGCCCATTTTACACTTAAGGTTTATCACTCGGATGAGTTGCAATAAAGTACTTCTGTAGTTCATGGACCTCAAAATAATAGTGTCATAGTTCCTCCATAATTTTTGTCACTTTTTATTTTTGTCCAATAAAATTCCCCCTCAGTGGGTGACTTAGCCGCGAATCCGTTTCACCTAAGTTTGTAAAATCCTACCGAGTGGTGAGCCAGACTCCCACTCGGAGGCTTAGCTGCGAATCCGTTTCGCCTAAGTTATCGAAATCCTACCGATTGGTAAGCCAGACTTCCACTCGGGGGCTTAGCTGCAGCCCTGTGCTCGCCTAAGTTATAAAAAATCCTACCGAGTGAAGAGCAAGCCTCTCACTCGGGGGCTTAGCTGCAGCCCTGTGCTCGCCTAAGTTATAAAAAATCCTACCGAGTGAAGAGCAAGCCTCTCACTCGGAGGCTTAGCTGCAGCCCTGTGCTCGCCTAAGTTATAAAAAATCCTACCGAGTGAAGAGCAAACCTCTCACTCGGGGGCTTAGCTGCAGTCCAAGCACTCGCCTAAGTTATAAAAAATCCTACCGAGTGAAGAGCAAGCCTCTCACTCGGAGGCTTAGCTGCAGTCCAAGCACTCGCCTTAGTTATAAAAATCCTACCGATTGAAGAGCAAACCTCTCACTCGGGGGCTTAGCTGCAGTCCAAGCACTCGCCTAAGTTATAAAAATCCTACCGAGTGAAGAGCAAACCTCTCACTCGGAGGCTTAGCTGCAGTCCAAGCACTCGCCTAAGTTACAAAAAATCCTACCGAGTGAAGAGCAAGCCTCTCACTCGGAGGCTTAGCTGCAGTCCAAGCACTCGCCTAAGTTATAAAAATCCTACCGAGTGAAGAGCAAACCTCTCACTCGGGGGCTTAGCTGCAGTCCAAGCACTCGCCTAAGTTATAAAAATCCTACCGAGTGAAGAGCAAACCTCTCACTCGGGGGCTTAGCTGCAGTCCAAGCACTCGCCTAAGTTATAAAAATCCTACCGAGTGAAGAGCAAACCTCTCACTCGGGAGGCTTAGCTGCAGCCCAGTGCTCGCCTAAGATATAAAAATCCTACCGAGTGAAGAGCAAACCTCTCACTCGGAGGCTTAGCTGCAGCCCAGTGCTCGCCTAAGATATAAAAATCCTACCGAGTGAAGAGCAAACCTCTCACTCGGAGGCTTAGCTGCAGCCCAGTGCTCGCCTAAGTTATAAAAATCCTACCGAGTGGTAAGACGGACTTCCACTCGGAGGCTTAGCTGCAGCCCAGTGCTCGCCTAAGTGGACTAAAGAATAAGTCGATTGCAGTAAAGGCACCTTGCTTTGAACCTGCAAAAGACATTTCGAGCCAAAAGCAATCGTATTCAAGCACCAAATTCAAGTTTGAATCGATATCTAAAGGAACCGAAAGTGCTCAGGCGTTAAGCCCGTTAAGGTTTATCGGTTACAATTCCACTCGGCATACCGAGGCAAATTTAAAGCGTCGAGCTAGAAGAAGTTTTTTACCCCTCCTGTGGAGGGCTGGAAGGTGCAACAAACTCATCAAGGTCAATTCCGTCGGTGATCCGAGTGGCAGCTGCAAGGAAAGTTTCCATAAAGGACCTGAAGTCGTGTTTCTTGGTGTTGGCCACACGGAGGGCCGCCAGCTTCTCTTCTCGCGCATCTTTGCAGTGGACTCGGGCCAGACACAGAGCAACATCTGCACCGCACCGAGCCGAGGACTTCTTCCATTCCTGCACTCGACCAGGGATCGTGTTCAAGCGAGCCATCAGCGACTCAAGGTCATTCTGAAGTGTCTCCCCAGGCCAGAGCGTCGAGTCGATGCGAGATGTGGCGGCCTTCAGCCTTGCGAGATAGTCCACGACAGCTGCAACACGAGACTCCAGTCGGAAAACATCCATGGCAACTTCGTCGTTCACCGGAGAATTGACGGGGTCGAGGTTTGGCTCCAGCCGGCTAGTTTCTTCTTCAAAGTTTTGGCAAAATTCTGCAAGGATGATCACTGAGTCAAGGGGATGGTCGAATGGAAAAACCACGATTGGAAATGTTTGCCGAGCATAGAGGTTTACCTTCAAGCATAAGAAACAGCTTCTTGGCAAGACCACTCAGGAAGGCCTCCAGATCATTTTTCTTCCCAGTCAACTTACTGACTTGGTCGGTCAGGGCAGCTTTATCAGTTTTCAGTCGACTGACCTCCTTGTTGGCGATCCCAAGAGCAGCTTTCAGATTGGTATTGTCTTGTTCAAGCTTGGTGACTGAAGCTAACTTCTCGTCAGCAAGCTTGATCTTCTCAGCTAGTTCGAGGTCTTTCTTCTGTTGGGCCTCCCTTACCTTACCTGCAAGTTACAGCAAGATCAGATTTTGAAACAAGCAAGGGGAAAAGCAGTCGTCAGGGTCTCACCAAACATACCTTCGGTCTCCTCCTTTGCCTTCGTCAGCTTCTCCTGAACCAGCTTCAAGCTCAGCTCGAGTTGAGTGTGCTTGTTTTCCAGCTCAGAGTAGCGAGCCACAAGATCACAGGAGTTCTGCGAAGAACCAATCGACTAAATGTCAAATATAATTCACTTCCGAGTGAAAAAGGAAAAATCACACGTTTCTAAGACTACAGCCGAATACAAGCATTCGACCGTAGTCTCGGGGACTACACCCAGTGGGTGCACTCAGCGTGCCCCCACTAATCCTGTTGAAGATAGAGTCGACCAGTCGACCTCAAAAAAAAAGAGATGTATTCTTTAAGACTGTAATCAACTGCAAGCAGTCGACCACAGTCTCGGGGACTACACCCAGTGGGTGCACTCAGCGTGCCCCCACCAGTTTGTGAAATCCAGTCGACATAGTCGACTGACAGAAAGATTGACATCATAAAGCCTAAGGCCGACTGCCAGTTGTCGACCCTAGCCTTGGAGACTACACCCAATGGGTGCACTCAGCGTGCCCCCGATAATCCTATTAAAGACAGAGTCGACCAGTCGACCGGTTTGCGAAATCCAGTCGACTTGGTCCAATGACAGAAAGACTGAAATTATAAAGCCTAAGGCCGACTGCCAGCAGTCGACCTTAGCCTTGGGGACTACACCCAGCGGGTGCACTCAGCGTGCCCCCGCTAACACGGAGTTTAATCGACACACCCAGTGGGTGACTACTATAAATTCTGGAAAGGAAAACTTTTTGGTAGCATATCCTAACAGAACAAACGGTGGTCGACTGACCCGAACATTGCTTTGGAGGGCAGAACTGGCGTCATAAGCTGCCTGGCTCGCATCCCGGATGGTCTTCAACTGCTCCATCATGATTCCTGCCTGGCGTATCGCCTCCTTCGCCGCGCCAGCTTGGTCCTCTGGGACGTGGTGCGTCGTGAAGAGGGAGGGCTGCTGAGCACTCGTCAGTGGATCTGCGAAGGACACCGTGTGTCGAGTGGTGTTCTCTTCCTCCGCAATCAGAATCTCAGGCGCCGTCACATCCTGGGGCACCTTGCTGGCGGACGCTTTCCTACTCCTTCTGCGCTTCAGCGGTTCCTCATCCTCATCATCATCAGGGAGATTGATAACAGCATTGGGTGGAGCTACGGAGAAGAATCAGGATCAGAGATCGCGAGTCAGTCGACTAAAAACGGCGTTAAGAATATAGTACCTGGTTTTGAAGTTGCTGCGTCCTCCATCTCATGGTCATCAGCCCGGGCTGAGGTCTCAGAAGTAGCAGCACTGCAACTCCAAAGAATCAGTCGACTAACTTCAGCGTCAACCAGAGACAAAGTTCACACAAAATAAGAAGACTTAAGCAGCACGATTACCCTGATATGGTGGGGATGGACACCTTCATCTTCGGCAGGAGCTTGATCGGCTTCGACGGGGCCGCCCTGGGCTGCTTCGGCGCCTTTTCAGTCGGCACCGGAGAGGTGGTCCGAGGGCGCTTGGTCGACTGAGCAACGGTCGCAACCCCCTTGCCACGTTCAGTCGAAGGGTCGTGGACAAGCTTCGACCGCCTTTCTGAGCGCGGTGGTACGACCTCCTCCTCCTCTTCTTCCTCGTCTTCAACGTCATCTTCATCACCGTCATCATCATCATCGTCATCATCATCCTCAGCAACGTCCGAGTCCCATTCCTCCTCCTCCTGGCTCTCGCCCCCACTCGCCTCACCCTCCTCAGTCGGAGCTTGTGCCCCATTGGGCATCGAGTACAGCTCGGTGAGGGCCTGGTAGATATCAAGACAAGGATCAATCGACCAGTCGGCAGGATAAACAGAAACGAATGTGACAAGAACACAGTGGAGAGCAGAGCAGACATACCTTGTTTGGATCGCTGTTGTGGTCGAGTGGAGGAATCCTTCTGGCTCCGCGTGGGTTATCCTTGTTTCCGGTAACGGCGGCCATCCATCTTTCCAGAGTGACATCGTCGACTGCTTCTGGATGGACTCGAGTCTCGTCTTCAGTCCCACAGTACAACCACATGCAGTGGCTCCGGAACTGAAGGGGCTGGATACGACGCCTAAGGAAGACCTCCAGGAGATCCATGCCCGTCACTCCCTCCCGAACCAACTGCACCACGCGCTCCATCAACATCTTCACGTCAGCTTTCTCCTCCGGAATCAACTTCAGAGAGGAGGGCTTGTTCACTCGGTCCATGGTAAACTGAGGGAGTCCACTCGACTGCCCCGGCGTCGACTGGTCCTGGCAGTAGAACCAGGTCGACTGCCAGCCTCTGACTGACTCGGGAAAGGTCATGGGCGGGAAGGTGCTCTTATTCCTCACCTGGATCCCCAGACCCCCACACATTTGGACGACTCGGGTTCTTTCGTCGCCTGGGCTCGCCTTCTTCACGGTCTGAGAGCGACACGTGAATATATGCTTGAACAAGCCCCAGTGCGGTCGACAGCCCAGGAAACCCTCACACATGGACACGAACGCGGCAAGATAGGCGATAGAATTTGGGGTAAAGTGGTGGAGCTGCGCTCCAAAGAAGTTCAAGAAGCCACGGAAGAAAATACTCGGCGGCAAAGAAAATCCACGATCAACATGGGTGGCCAAGAGCACGCACTCACCCTCTTCTGGCTGGGGCTGCCACTCCTTCCCCGGAAGCCTCGCAGCTCCATGGGGGATCAAGCCCTCGTTGGCCATGTCGAGGAGATCTTTCTCTGTGATGGTCGACTGGATCCAGTCTCCTTGGACCCAGCCCTTCGGCAGGCGGGATCTGGACGAAGACCCGCCGCGGCTGGTAGATCTCCCCTTCGCCTTCTCCGACGCCGACGCCTTCTTCGCGCGTTCCAGCGCCGCCGTCTTCTCCTTGGCCATGGTTGCCGGCGAGACGCGCGAGGGGAAGTTGTGCGGGGGCGAGAGCGAGCGCGCTGGACGGGGACGAAGGGAGCAGAGAGAGAGAGAATGCTGAGGCACAGTACAAAAAATCCTCGCCGGGCGCATTTATAAGGTCCCTTCCGAGTGGATGACAGGTGGGCCCGGTCGATCTAATCATATCCAGGAACAGTTATGCAGACGGGATACGTGGCGAAGAAAGCGGCGCGGAGATCGAGGCGTCTATGTCCCGTCCCATCCGAACGCCGCGGTCCGCTCCGCTTCGCGCGCGTCCCCAAATTTCGCATCCCGCGGAATCCGCGAACGGCAGATCGGTCTGTCAGACGCGGGGTTTCCCGCGATCCGTCGCTCGGAGATCGTCGAAGCCCGAAAGATCACTCGACGAAAGAAGAGAATGGATCGAGTCGACTGAAGACAAGTTGCTCACTATCGACGAAGAGATTCTTTGCTCCAGAACAACGCACGACCAGTGTGCAAAGGTTAATCGGAAACAACATCAACTCCTTCCTCACTCGAAGCCTCAATCCATTCGGGGGCTAATGATGGGGTCATGTACCTAGGGTAGGGTCACGGACCTGATCTAAGTACCTTGCCCAAGGACACCCTTAGAAGAGGTCGCCTTCCAGTCGACCAACGAGGGACTCACTCGACTGACTTGAAGGACTCGACCATGAAGACTCACTCGACCACCAGAAGGTCAAGAGGCACTCTGCACTGCATCGGCCTGTAATTAAGTAGACTTTATGATAGTAAAGACACTTTATGTGGGGCGTTACCAGTAACGTCCCGGACTTAACTCACCTTAAACCCTCTCCTACGTGGGCTGGCTGGGGTCCTGGCGCACTCTATATAAGCCACCCCCCTCCACAGGTAGAAGGGTTCGGCACCTTGTAACTCATATACTCATAATCCACTCGACCGCCTCCGGGCTCCGAGACGTAGGGCTATTACTTCTTCCAAGAAGGGCCTGAACTCGTACATCCCTTGTGTTTACAACCTCTCCATAGCTAGGACCTTGCCTCTCCATACCTACCCCCACTCTACTGTCAGGCTTAGAACCACGACAATAATAGCATTGGTTCGCCAACAGTTGGCGTGGCCATGATTGGGTTGGTGGCCAGGATGGCTTTTATTTCTTCCAGTCCGGCCATGGTTGCGTCCGTCCACTCGAAGTGTTCGGTGCGCCGAAGAAGGCGATAAAGGGGAATTGCATTTTCTCCTAATCGGGAGATAAAGCGGCTTAAAGCCGCCACACATCCAGTCAATTTCTGGATTTGCTTGAGGTTAGTTGGGATAGCCAACTGCGACAGAGCTCGGATTTTAGCTGGATTTGCTTCAATTCCTCTACTGGAGATGATGAAGCCCAGGAGCTTTCCGGCGGGAACACCGAAAACGCATTTTTCCGGATTGAGCTTAATGTCGTATGTTCGGAGATTGGTGAACGTGAGCCTCAAGTCTTCTATTAAAGAGTCGATGTGTCTGGATTTAATGACCACATCGTCTACATATGCCTCCACAGTCTTACCGATCTGCTTTTCCAGACATGTTGGATCATGCGCTGATATGTTGCGCTGACGTTTTTGAGCCCGAAGGGCATTGTGTTAAAACAGAAGGGGCTGTATTGCATGATAAATGCCGTTGCGGCTTGATCAGACTCCGCCATCTTAATCTGGTAGTAACCGGAGTATGCGTCGAGGAAGCACAATGATTCGTGTCCTGTGGTAGCGTTGATGATTTGATCGATGCGAGGGAGTGGGAAGGGATCCTTTGGGCAAGCCTTATTAAGGTCTTTCAAGTCGACACATAGGCGCCAAGATTTGTCCTTCTTTGGTACCATCACCAGGTTTGCTAGCCAATCCAGATGTTTTATTTCTTTAATAAATCCGGCTTCCAGTAGCTTGGCCAGCTCCTCTCCCATGGATTGTCGCTTAGGTTCGGAGAAACGGCGAAGAGACTGCTTGACCGGCTTGAATCCTTTTAGAATATTAAAGCTATGCTCGGCCAATCTGCGTGGGATTCCTGGCATGTCTGAAGGGTGCCAGACGAATATATCCCAATTCTCGCGCAGAAACTCCCGTAGTGCGGCGTCTACAACGGGGTCTAACTGTGCTGCAATGGATGTTGTTTTTGTAGGGTCCATTGAATGGACTTGGAATTTAACTATTTCGTCTGCTGGTTTAAAGGAGGTGGACTTGGATCTTTTGTCTAGTATCACGTCGTCCTTGTCCACCGAGGAGCACATCGCGGTTAACTCCTCCGCCACAAGGGCTTCAGATAATGCCTCGAGGGCTAGTGCGGCTGTTTTGTTCTCGGCGTGGAGTGCTATGTCTGGATCACTAGCTAGAGTGATGATTCCATTGGGTCTGGACATTTTGAGCTTCATGTACCCGTAATGTGGTATGGCTTGAAAAATCGTGAATGCCTCCCGCCCTAGAAGGGCGTGGTATCCGCTACTAAATGGGGCCACTTGGAATGTAATTACTTCAGACCTGTAATTCTCCGGCGTGCCGAATACCACATCAAGTGTGATTTTCCCAGCGCAACATACCTCCCGACTAAGGATGATTCCTCGAAAGGTAGTACTGCTTTGCTCCATATGGTTTCTGTCTATTTCCATTTTTTGGAGAGTTTCCTCGTAAATGAGGTTTAATCCGCTGCCGCCCTCCATGAGCACCTTAGTGAGCTGAAAGCCGTCCACAATTGGATTGAGGACCAAAGCGGCTAGTGCTCGGGCTGTTCGGAACTTAGGTTCGTCACTGGCATTGAAGGTGATAGCCGTGTCGCTCCATGGATTTATTGCTGCCATGTGGCAGACTTCGTCAAGGTTGCGGAGTGCTCGCTTACGCCTATTATTTGAGGCAAAGGTCTCGAAGACCGTAAATATTGTATTGTTATCCATGGGAAGGTGCTCTGAGGTATTTTGGGTGAGAAGATCCTCACCGCTTTTGGCCACCTGCCGGAGTACCCAACATGCTCTAAGGTTGTGTGTTGATATGGTATCCGCTGTACTATGGATTTTGCAGGGCCCGTTAAGCCATCCCTCCAATACGGTTCCATGCCCTGTAGTGGGCTTTTGCTTCGTTGTAATTGAGTCGGGTGACTTATGAGAGTGCACCCTTTTAGTTCGGACTAGGGGTTTTGTCAGAGCCGGATTATCCCAAAATTGCGTTTGGGTTTTCCAGGCACTTTCCATCACACGGTATTTCTGTACTATGGCCGCCAAGTCAGCAAAGTGTGCTACGTCACAGTGACTTATGGCGTTAAGGACTCCCTTGTCCGTGCAATTGTTGCAAAACAACGAAATTGCCTCTTTCTCGCGACAGTCCTTGACCATGTTCAATACAAGGAGGAATCTGGCCCAATAGTGATGTACTGTCTCTTGGGGCACTTGCCTAATGTGGGAAAGATCGTTTGTATCTGGGTGGGTGGGTGGATTTAAGTCCATACCTTGACCCAATCTATGATCCCGGGGCGGGGGAGTTTCTGATCTTGGAAGTTCGGGCTCCGCGAAGTTGCCCTGTGGGTTCGGTATGCAGCCTGATTCTGGATTCAGGGTTAGGGCGGTGTCCTCCCATGAGCGAGTATCTGGCTCGGGGAGCTCGGGAATCCAGACATAGTTCATCCCTAGGATAGAGGGAGAATCAACGCATTGCTCCTCCACCACCGCTATCTGATGGGTGACCGGCGGAGAGTTAATCTCCCTTTGGTCGGGTTTGAGCCCGATCCGATCGTAGTCCGTAGTGACTCCCAGAGCGGCGATGCGATCCAAGAGCTCGTTCAAAGAGGAGAGCTCCATTGGATCCATCTGCTCGGCAAATTTCGAGCTGATGTGGAGGCTATTTTCGGTGACCCGAGAAGTCATCATCGGCGCCGCGCCCGAGCTGGCGGTCATGATGAAGCCGCCTAGTCGGAGAGTTTCGCCTACAGCCATGGCTCCCCCAGAGGTGATGTTTTTCTTGACAACGAGGCGAGCCATCCTCCTTATGATGACGACACAGTGGAACTCTCAATGAAAGCACAAATGTTGGTGTCAAAACTAGCGGATCTCGTGTAGGGGGTCCTGAATTGTGCGTCTAAGGCGGATGGTAACAGGAGGCAGGGGACACGATGTTTACCCAGGTTTGGGCCCTCTTGATGGAGGTAATACCCTACGTCCTGCTTGATTGTTCTTGATGATATGAGTAGTACAAGAGTTAATCTACCACGAGATCAAAGAGGTTAAACCCTAGAAGCTAGCCTATGGTATGATTGTATGTTGTCCTATGTACTAAAACCCTCCGGTTTATATAGACACCGAAGGGGCTAGGGTTACACAAGGTCGGTTACAAAGGAGGAGATATACATATCCGTATTTCTTAGCTTGCCTTCCACGCCAAGTAGAGTCCTATCCGGACACGAGACGAAGTCTTCAATCTAGTATCTTCATAATCCAACAGTCTGGCCAAATGATATAGTTCGGCTGTCCGGAGACCCCCTAATCTAGGACTCCCTCAGTGGGCATCTCCATAGCCTATTGATTAGCCGTGTCAATGTGAGATTTTCTCCCTTTTTGTCTTCTCACACAACCTCAATCATCATATTTTATTCCACCCATAGTGCTATGTCCATGGCTTGCACTCATATATTGCGTGAAAGTTGAAAGAGTTTGAAAAGGCTAAGTATGAAACAATTTCTTGGCTTGTCATCAGGGTTGTGCATGATGAGAGCATTTTGTGTGACGAAAATGAAGCATGGCCAAACTATATGACTTTGTAGGGATAAGTTTTCTTTGGCTATGGTATTTTGATAGGACATAATTGCTTGATTAACATACTTGAAGTATTACTATTTTTATGTCAACAATAAACTTTTATCTTGAATCTTTCGGATCTGAACATTCATGCCACAATAGAGAAAAATACATTGAAGAATATTCTAGAAAGCATTCCACATCAAAAATTCTGTTTTTATCATTTACCTACTCGAGGACGAGCAGGTATTATGCTTGGGGATGCTTGATACGTCTCCAACGTATCTATAATTTTTGATTGTTCCATGTTATTATATGATCTGTTTTGGATGTTAATGGGCTTTATTTTACAATTTTATATTATTTTTGGGACTAACCTATTAACTAGAGGTCTAGCCCAAATTGTTGTTTTTTGCCTATTTCAGTGTTTCGTAGAAAAGGAATATCAAACGGAGTCCAAACGGAATGAAACCTACGGGAACATGATTTTAGGAAGAAACGTGGTCTAGAGGACTTGGAGTGGACGTCAAGAAATGAACAAGGCGGCCACGAGCCAGGGGGCGCGCCTACCCCCTGGGCGCGCCCTCCCCCTCGTGGGCCCCTCGTGGCTCCACCGACCTACTTCTACCTCCTATATATATATTCATATACCCCACAAACATCCAGGAGCACCACGAAACCCTATTTCCACCGCTGCAAGCTTCTGTACCCAAGAGATCCCATCTTGGGGCCTTTTCCGGAGAACCGCCGGAGGGGGCATTGATCACGGAGGGCCTCTACATCAACTCCATGGCCCCTCGGATGATGTGTGAGTAGTTTACTTCAGACCTTTGGGTCCATAGCTAGTAGCTAGATGGCTTCTTCTCTCTCTTTGGATCTCGATACATAGTTCTCCTCGATTCTCTTGGAGATCTATTCGATGTAATCTTATTTTGCGGTGTGTTTGTCGAGATACAATGAATTGTGGGTTTATGATCAAGTATATCTATTAATAATATTTGAATCTTCTCTGAATTCTTTTATGTATGAGTGGTTTATCTTTGCAAGTCTCTTCGAATTATCAGTTTGGTTTGGCCTACTAGATTGATCTTTCTTGCAACGGGAGAAGTGCTTAGCTTTGGGTTCAATCTTGCGGTGCTCGATCCCAGTGACAAAAAGGGAAATGACACGTATTGTATTGTTGCCATCGAGGATAAAAAGATGGGGTTTATATCATATTGCATGAGTTTATCCCTCTACATCATGTCATCTTGCTTAAGGCGTTACTCTGTTCTTATGGACTTAATATTCTAGATGCAGGCAGGAGTCGGTCTACTTGTCACGGACGTGATGCCTATATACATGATCATACCTAGATATTCTCATAATTATTCGCTTTTCAATCAATTGCTCGATAATAATTTGTTCACCAACTGTAATACTTATGCTATCTTCAGAGAAGCCACTAGTGAAACCTATGGCCCCCGGGTCTATTTTCCATTATACAAGTTTCGAATCTATTTTATTTTGCAATCTTTACTTTCTATCTATATCATAAAAATACCAAAAATATTTATCTTATTATTATCATCTCTATTAGATCTCACTCTTGCAAGTGGTCGTGAAGGGATTGACATCCCTTTATCGCATTGGTTGCGAGGTTCTTATTTGTTTATGAAGGTACGAGGTGACTCGCGCGTGGTCTCCTACTGGATTGATACCTTGGTTCTCAAAAACTGAGGGAAATACTTACGCTGCTTTAGTGCATCACCCTTTCCTCTTCAAGGGAAAACCAACACAGTGCTCAAGAGGTAGCAGTTCGCACAAGCGAGCCCCCTACCTGGCACGCCAAAGATGTCGCGGGAAAATGCGGCCACCTATGGGACTAGGAGGTCCCTTGCTAGTTTGGCAGGGGGCGGCACGTTTCACAAAGAGCAAACGAGCGTGGGGTAGCATGATAGATATGACACGGGCAGTTTTACACAGGTTCGGGCCGCCGTGAGGCGTAAAACCCTACTCCTGCTTTGGTAGATTGATGGTGGAAAGTCGGTGGTGGATGTAGTACAATTGCCCAGCAATGGTTGCCTCAGGGCAGCAGTGACTACGCGCATATGGGGGTGTGAGTTATCCAACCTTCTAACCTAGTCTAAGGCCGCCATGGGCCTTCTTTTATAGATCAAGAGTTACCACAAATGGCAAAGTGGTCATTACGCACTGATAGGATAGCAAATAGTGCTATCATACCTAACTCTCCGGGCTGACAGGGCGCATTAAATGCACCATACAATGTCACATTGTTGGTCGGCCGACAAGGCTTGTCGGGATATCTTGCCAGCTTCACGCCTACTTACTTGACACATCGCAGGAGGAGTGTCATCTGTGGGTTTCTCCTGTAGAAAATGGCAGCCATGTGGTGAATGGTCGCCACTTAATCATATTGTGGCTTGACACCGCACAGATCGACGACATGGGTCATGGTGGAGTGGTTGGTGAGGTGGTTTTTCCTCCATGTGCCTCGGCAGGCCCTGCCGGGACGCCTTGGCTGTCCGCTTCGATGTGTGGCCTCACCCCTTGTCAGGCTCGCCAGCCCGGAAAGGGAGGCCCTTCTTCTGATGATACCTTGTTTCTTTGTCTTCGTCTTGGTCCCTCTGATCTACATGTTGGTCCTTTGATGCTCTTGATCTCTTGTACTTTGACTTGGGCTGGTGCTTCGATCTCGTTCCCGTGCATGTGTAAAGTCTGGGCAAGAGACCCAGGGTTTGTTGCACCGACAAGGAGAGACACATGTTCACCAAAGTTCGGCCCATCACGGTGGAGGTAAAGGCCTAATCCTGCTCTTGTTGCTTATTGCTTTAATATTGATTATAAAGCAGCGAATTCGCTTGACCTAGCTCTCAATTTATTGTAAGCTTCCCTATTCTATTGTAATGCTCGGATACAACTTTCCAAATTTGTAACTCCGACTCTTGCCTTTTTCGGAGATGAGATATGATTTCCCTTCATGGTTGGGTTTTTGTCTTTCGTTTTGCATTTTGTTCATGTCATGCTTTCATATCATGTCAACATGTGCATCACATTTGCATTCGGGTTCGTCTCATGCATCCGAGCATTTTCCCCTTTGTTCGTTTTGCAATCCGACACTCCCACGTGCACTGACGCACCCCTCTTGTCTCTTTTTGTGAGGAGGTGTTAAACATTCTCGGAATGGACCGAGATTTGCCATGTGGCCTTGGTACACCACTGGTAGACCGCCTGTCAAATTTCTTGCCATTTGGAGTCCGTTTGATACTCCAACGGTTAACCGGGTTACCGCGATAGCCTCTTTGGTGTTGCAGCCCAACATCCCTCCAAAACGGCCCAACAACCCATCTAAACTATCTCCATGTCCTCCGTTGTCAGATCACAATCGTGTGGGCGAAAACTACACCTCTTTTGGACACTCCTACCTCCTCCTACCTATATAAAGTTCTTCCCTGTCCAAAATTCGTGCAGATTAAACCCTAACCTCCTTCCACCTCGCGCCGCCGGACAGATCTTCCCGCGCCGAACATGTCCGCGCCGCGGCCCCGGGCCAATCCCACATCGCCACGTCGCCTTTCCCCACTGCCATGTCAGTGCCGCCGCTCCCTCGCACCGTGCCCGGCCCGCCGGGACCCGGATCTGGCCCTCCGGGCCCGAGCCGCCCGATCCCACGCCTCCGCTCCTCGCCTACCGAGCGCCAACGCCCGCCTCCTGTGCCGGTCGCCGCCAAACTCCGTCGCGGACCTGCCCGCGTTCGGCCATCACGGCGCTGCCCGGAGCTTCGACCGCCGCCGTTAACCATCGGTGGCCATGCCAACCCCGGCTCTGGCCTTCTCCCTACGGGATCCGAGGGAGCCTGTCCGCCGGCGTGCCCCTCCGCATGCCGGAGTGTCGACCTGTGCTGATGTAGCGCCCCGGGACCAATGTGCCAGGTGTCTTCCAGTTATTCGCTGTTGTTGCCTTGTCATTGCTTGTGTGTAATGCATTACATATCATGTCATCATGTGCATTTCATTTGCATACATGTTCGTCTCATGCATCCGAGTGTTTTCCCCGTTGTCCGTTTTGCAATCCAGTGCTCCTATGTCACCCGGTGTCCCATTCTACCTCTTTTCATGTGTGGGTGTTAAATTTTTCCGAATTGGACCGAGACTTGTCATGCGGCCTTGGTTTACTACCGGTAGACCGCCTGTCAAGTTTCGTGCCATTTGGACTTCGTTTGATACTCCAATGATTAACCGAGGGACCGAAAAGGCCTCGTGAGTGTTGCAGCCCAACACCCCTCCAAAGTGGCCCAAAACCCACCTAAACCTCTCCCATCATCTCGGTTGTTCGATCACGATCGCGTGGCCGAAAACCGCACCTCATTTGGACTCTCCTAGCTCCCTCTACCTATAAATATGTGATCCCCTCCGAAAATCCCGCAGTCCAAACCCTAGATCCAACTCCCGCACACCGCCGGACATGTCCGTCCCGCCGCTGGTCGTGTCCGCCACCGCCGCCACGTCGCTCCGGCCAATAGCAGGCCGCCACGTCATCACGCCGCCGCCCTCACCCAATCGGCGCCCGCCACCTCAGCCCACTGCGCCGCCCCACTTCGCCGCGGCACGCGGAGCCCATCACGGGCCTGCGCAGGCCCGCGCGCCACCACCGCTCGCCCGCTGCGGCCCGGATCCCGCGCCGCCCGGCTCTTCTCTCCGCCGCCACCGCACCACCGCACGCCTTCGCCACCGGAGCAGACCAGCAGCATCCCCGCCGCCTTGTGGATCGCCGCCGCTCGCCGTGGTTGCTGGAGCGCCACCGGACCTCCACAGATCCGGCACCCTCGCCATGGATCTGGTTCCCCTGCGACCTCGCTGCTCCTTCGACCGTTCGCTGGAGTTCGTCAGCCTCGCCGGCCCCTCTCCGCCGGCCTTCTCCTCCTCGTCGCCTGTCCTCGTCGCCGCGAGCGCCGCCGTCTCCACCCGGATCGGATCCGGCCTCGCCGGATCTACCAGGGGCCTCCTCGCCGTGCCTCGAAGCTCGCCAGAGCTCTCTGCCTGCCATCGCCGGCGCTGCCATGGCTCGCTCGTTTTCCTGTTGAGGAGACGACGAGCGCCCGCGTGGGCCTCCTCCGCGCCTCGGCCTCCCAGGCCCAGCTCCAGCCGGCCCGCCTTGGCCTGCCCCTCCGTCCTTCGGTGCCTGGCCCGCTAGGTGAGCAGCCTCGACTATTCCCAGCCCCGGGTGCTGCTTAGCTATCAAGCGCTCATCCGTTTTTTCTGAAAAATCTGCTAAGTCCTGAGATATGCATATTTTATGCCCCTGTTCATCGCATCATAACTCTGTCATCGTAGCTCCGGTTCGTGCTTGTTGCATATCAAAATGTTCGCCTCGACGAGTACATCATTTCATCTCAATGCATCATTTTCATTTGAGCTCATCTTGATGCCCGAAATGCTGTTGGAAAGAGGGCTATGTGTTGAATTTGTCAGATCTGTTTCAGCAAATGGCAATTTGTCATTTTTGCCATGATTAATGTGTGCATGCTATGATGTTGAGCT
This sequence comes from Triticum aestivum, assembly GCF_018294505.1. NCBI lineage: Eukaryota > Viridiplantae > Streptophyta > Magnoliopsida > Poales > Poaceae > Triticum > Triticum aestivum. The sequence continues at coordinate 278,348,839 of NC_057797.1, read as the reverse complement.
CTACATGTGTTTTGTTATATGCCATGCCATATTTACAGGGGTGCTTGCCATGTATTTTTGTGATATTTGTGGTGACTAGCACAAGCATGGAAAGTAGCGTAATCGGTAATGCTGATTTCAGGGACTTAGAATTTCACTAAGTCCTTGTCCTGATTTTGTCGGTATGCCATATGTTCATGTTGTTTCCTAGTGATCCGTGCCTCTTTTCAGGATGATCAGTAAGGAGGTTTTGTTAACATTGTGGTGCTCTATCCATCCATGTCTTTGTTTGCATTTATGGAGCACCCTAGCTTGAGTCAATCGAGCTTTACTTTTGCTATTTCGTGAATCCTGGCAGATTGTTGACATGTTTAGCGATTTTGCTGAGGATGTTGCTATTGATCCGTGCATGCTATGATGTTGTTCTTGCCATGTCTAGCTCCTATGACATTTCTTATTGATGGGTGTATGCTTAGTTTGTCATGTCATGCTCTGTAGTGAGTGCATCGAGCTCGTAAACATGTGTACTCGCTAATCTGTTTTGCATGCTCCAGTTTTTCACCAAGTCTGAATCTGTTTATGTTTTTGCCATGTTCTCATGCTTGCAATTGTATTTTCTGATCCCTTTTGGCTCAAGGTCACTAAGGGACTTTTGTTAAGTGCTTCGAGTAGCTTCATTCCATGCCTTGCTTTGCCATGTTAAGTTCCTGTAGCATGTACTTTTCATCCTCTAAAGTGTGCTTCCAGATGATAAATTCCAGACTTGTGTTAATTTCACTAAGTCTGAAACCTGTTATCATTTGCACTTTTGCCATGCTTGTTTGAACCTGTTAAGGGATGAACTAGCCGTAGCTCAGTGTTCATCTTTTGTCAAGCTTCATGAGTGGATCCCTACCATGTATTTTGTTGCCATGTTTGAGTGTTGTAGAATATTTAAATTGATGCATTTAGATGACAACTTGCTGATTATCGCATACCAGTGCCATATTTGTTTTGCTTGCCATTTCCAAACCGTGCATCTGATTCCGGTGATCTTTATATCCATTTCAACCAAAATCACTTCACCTTTCCAGTGGCACTCTTGGATTTCCAAGTTGAGGCCAGGTTCAATCATTTCTTTCCAATCTTGCATATTCATCGCATACCGCATCCCGCATATCATACCATGTTCATGTGTGGTTGTTTACTATGGTGTGTTCTTCTTTCCGGTGTTGCTTCCTAGGCTTGGTTCCGAGAACGTCACGTTTGTGAGGACACGTTCGAATATGTCCATTTGTCTTCTTCATGGACTCGTTCTTCTTCCTTTTGGGATTTCAGGCAAGATGACCATACACTTGAAATCACTTCTATCTTTGCTTGCTAGATGCTCAATCTTTTGCTATGCATATGTTGCGATACCTACCACTTGCTTATCATTCCTCCCATATTGTTGAACCAAGCCTCTAACCCAACGTGTCCTAGCAAACCGTTGTTTGTCTATGTTACCGCTTTGCTCAGCCCCTCTTATAGCGTTGTTAGTTGTAGGTGAAGATTGAGGCTTGTTCCATGTTTGGTACATGGATATTTGTTGGGATATCACAATATCTCTTATTTAGTTAATGAATGTATATACTTGGTAAGGGTGGAAGGCTCGGCCTTATGCCCGGTGTTTTGTTCCACTCTTATCGCCCTAGTTTCCATCATATCGGTGTTATGTTCCCGGATTTTGCGTTCCTTACGCGGTTGGGTTATAATGGGAACCCCTTGACAGTTCGCTTTGAATAAAACTCCACCAGCAATGCCCAACCTTGGTTTTACCATTTGCACTAACAACCTACCACCTTCCCTTGGGTTCTGCAGACTCAAGGGTCATCTTATTTTAACCCCCCCGGGCCAATGCTTCTCTAAGTGTTGGTCCGAACCGAGCTGCATGCGGGGCCACCTCAGGGAAACTTGAGGGTTGGTTTTACTCGTAGCTAGTCTCATCTGTGTGTGCCCTGATAACGAGATATGTGCAGCTCCTATCGGGATTTGTTGACACATTCGGGCGGTGTTGCTGTACTTGATTTACCATTGTAAAGGATGTCTTGTAACCTGGATGCCGAGCCTGATCGGATTGTCTTGGGAGAAGGAATATCCTTCATTGACCGTGAGAGCTTGTGATGGGCTAAGTTGGGACACCCCTGCAGGGATTTGAACTTTCGAAAGTTGTGCCCGCGGTTATGGGCAGTTGGAAATTTGTTAATGTCCGGTTGTAGAAAACCTAAAGTTTATCTTAATTAAAATACATCAACCGCGTGTGTAACCGTGATGGTCTCTTCTCGGCGGAGTCCGGGAAGTGAACACGGTGTTGAAGTTATGCTTGACGTAGGTTGTTCTAGGATCACTTCTTGATCATAGTTGTTCGACCATGCTTTTGCCTTCTCTTCTCGCTCTCATTTGCGTATGTTAGCCACCATATATGCTAGTCGCTTGCTGCAACTCCACCTCATACCTTTACCTTACCCATAAGCTTAAATAGTCTTGATCACGAGGGTGTGAGATTGCTGAGTCCCCGTGACTCACAGATACTTCCAAAACCAGTTTGCAAGTGCCGATGTTACCGAGCAGGTGACGCAACCAAGCTCAAGGAGGATCTCGATGAAGATCTTCCCCTTTGTGCTGTTTTCGTTCTAGTCGATCAGTAGTGGAGCCCAATTGGGACGGTCGGGGATCTATGTAGCTTTTGGGGTAGTCTTCTTTTATTTTGGCTCCGTAGTTGGGCCTTGATTATATTTGGATGATGTAATGCTTTATTCATGTAATTGTGTGAAGTGGTGATTGTAAGCCAACTATGTATCTCTTTCCCTTATGTATTACATGGGTTGTGTGAAGATTACCTCACTTGCGACATTGCTTTCAATGCGGTTATGCCTCTAAGTCATGCTTCGACACGTGGGAGATATAGCTGCATCGAGGGCATTACAAGTTGGTATCAGAGCCTTCCCCGACCTTAGGAGCCCCCTGCTTGATCGAATCGTTGGCGTTTTTTTGAGTCTAGAAAAATGTTTTGAGTCATCTAGGATTATATATATTAGAGAGTTAGGAATTCTTTTTACTCCTCAGTCCATTCGTCACTCTGGTGAGGCATCCTGACGTAGAGTTTTGACTCTTCTCTTCCCAAATTTCACTAAATTGTTTTTAGGATCACGCGGGTATCTTGGAATCGTTCCGATGGTTTTGTGACGAGAACATTGTTCTTGGTGCGTCCTATCATTTAGGGGTTGTGGCAATGTCCCGGGGAGTTGAGCTCCGAGGTGTTGTCATCACAATTTTATCGTTGCAGTTCCGGAATACCTGAGATTAGTTTCGCCGACATCGAAAATCTCTTTTATGCAGTTGTTGGTGAGATAACCTCGACGCCACCCAGTACTGGGGCGGGAGTTAGGGAGTATTGCCATAACTCGTATAACAGATGCTTTTCGAAGGTTGATGTAAACGATTTCTGAAGGTTTCTTGGTTATGTGTTGAAGGATGGATACAACTGGATGTAGGATTTGTTAGTTTTGGGTGAGATATTATGCTTCCCCTGTATCCCCAACACCTGATTGCATAACCGGAAAGGTTCGGGAGTTTATAAGTGGGAATTCAAGTAGATCTTAAGATATCTTTCCGTCAAATGTATGATATGAAATTGGGGTTCGACGTCTAGTGGTCCGCCTATTCATGGTCGGTTTTTACAGTGGTCTTGTTGTGTCTTAAAGAGTCCTTGGCTATGCCGACTCGGGGACGCTTCTTATGTCATGTGCACTGCCTTGTACATGATGGTGTTATTCGATCGAGCCCGTGTAGGCCCCACCATGAAAACTTCGGACGAAATCTCTATCATATGTTTGTTCCGGCTTATTCGGCAAGCCAATCCTTTGTTTTGTTTTGTGGTATTCGAGTTGCTTCGAAGTAAAGTGTTGATTCCATACCTTTCCTAAGCGGTGTTCTCATATTTCTATGTGAATACTAAATCCTTCTCGATCATCGAGTTTGTCATGTCAATCCTTTTCACCGGTGTGCTTCTCTTCAAGTGGATCCGATCATTTCAACATCCGCAAGATCAAGTATCAGTTTCTTCTGAACGGTGTTTGTTTCATCCGTCTCCAAGTTGCCTTTGTTTTTCCCGCCCACCCACCCTTTTTCGTCGAGGACTAAGATTTTTCTTAATCAAATATTCATTTTATTCATGTGAAGTCTCTTCTTTCTTTTCTTTCAATATTCTTATCCGGTGATTATCAGGAAGATTCTAACGGAGCTTCAAATTCGTCACTCATTCTCTTCTTCAGTGGATTCAAGTCAAGCTTTGTTGATCATACCCCTTTTTCCTCATTTCAAATACCTTTTCATGCCGGTGCACCTCTTAATCATCCACTCCTTGCTATTCTTTTGTTCCGGAGTGCTCAAGATATCTCGAAGATTCATGTTTCTACTCTGCTTTCGTTCAAGATCTTTCGAGGATGTTATCTCATTCAAGCCATTTAAATCATCCGGCGCAATCTATATTTTAAATCATCAACGGTGTTTCTCTTGAGTGGGCCCTAACCTACAGGTCTTTTTCTAGGATCTTACCTGACTCTTCTATTTTCCCGGATCTACCATCAAATTCTTTTCGAAGTTTGATGTAAGAATGAATTGTCATCAGTCAAATGTCTTTCTCCAAGACCGGTTAAATTCTTTTCATCGTTGGCTCAACCTTTCCATTATTCATTCCGGAGTGCCTCAACAATTTGGTGGTGTTTCTCGTTGTCATTCTCGGATTTGAAGACCGAAGAAGACTTTTCTCTCAATCTTGCTCCATTCTCTTCAAAGATTCGTGGCTCTAGCTTCGTGCCATCCTCTCATAATTGTTTTCGATTGTGGGAATTCTTTCACCTATCCGGTGTAATTCAAGATTCTTCTCAGTTTGATTATCTAGAGTCCATCAAATTCAGGTTTATTCATTCCAGCTTTCAGTTATCATTCTATAAATCTTACCGGTGCGTCGATCAAATATCCTCTAATCAGTTCATGATCTCTCTGTTCTCTTGAATCTAAACTCTCTGATGTATCTTCGTTCATTTGCTAATTCTTCCCGGTGTTTCTTTATCTTTTCTTCAATCGTTTTTTTTTCAATTCTTACGGTGGTTTGTTCAAGATTCTCTTCCATGGCTATCATATCAATTAATCGTTGTTTCAACTTGTCCGGTGGTTCGTCGAAGACCTTTCCAAGTGTATATTATATCTCTCTTAATCTTTTCTACAAGAATAAGTAATATGTCAAATCCGTTGCTTGTCATCAATTTAAATTGATGAAGGATACACGTAACATAATTCTTATTCTTGCTTCATCCAAATGATTAATTCTTTATTCCGGAGGCTCATCAAATTCTCGGTTTCACTTGATTCATCTTTCTTTTCTGGAGTTCCAAGTTTCAACTTATCTCGTCGCAGAGCTTCATCCAATCATCGCAAGGCTTCACCTTGTGTTTTCTACTTATCTTTCCTTTCGTTTGATCATCCTTTCATTATCGGAGTTCTTCGAGAGTTTCTTAATGATGGTTCATAAATGTTTTAATTCCTTCTCGAAGTGTTCATCAAGATTCTATTCAGAGGAGCTCAAGCATTCTCCATCTGCTATCCGGAGTGCAATTCTTTCTTCTGTATCATTGGAGGTGGTATTACGTCATTCTTGATAATTTGAGTTCATGTTTCATGATTCACAGGTTGTTAAGAATGAGGTATTTAAACCCATCAATCTCTTCATTCGAGTTATCTTGGTTTATACTTTACCTAAAGCCTCCCATAAGGTTTGTTACTATTATGGTGCTTATAAACGACCCAAGTTCTTCGTTTATCCTCCCAGTGAATAAGTTTCTCGTGACCTTGTTGATATCAATCCAATCTTTGGTTTTGTTAGTGGCAGGTTGTCACCTCATAATTTGAGATGTATTCCATAAGACCATATCAAGCGTATTCTTTCCATTGTTGTTGTTCCAACAACTCCGCTCGACCCGTCTCCTAAGGATGCCTTCTCAAGCTCTTTTGTGGCAGAAGTTGGCATTTTCTTCTCAATTCTCCTATTTCAATTATCTATCTTCTATTTCTTCCTTCCGGAGGCGTTGTGATGTTGCTCTCTTCAACCCATCTTCTTGTTTTGTCAAGATCATGTTTTTTCGTGCTTATCCATTTAACCGGAGTGTGTGCCCGCTCCTTTAGTTTTTTATTTTATCATGCCTTGCATATCTTTCCAACCGGAGTGCTGTTCGAAGTTGCTCTTCCTTGTTTCTCTTTTCTAACGGAGTGTTTTCAACTTCGTTCATCTCCGTTGTATTCTTTTCTTGAAATGGTTTAACCTCTCAAGGCTCGTAGTTTCACTCGTTTGTCAAAGAAGCAACTTAGCCTTACCTCTCCTCTTTTTCTTCCGTTTTCCCTCCGGTGCCATTCTAGATCTCGGGACGAGATCCTCTCATAGTGGTGGAGTGTTGTAGCGCCCCGGGACCGATGTACCAGGTGTCTTCCAGTTATTTGCTGTTGTTGCCTTGTCATTGCTTGCGTGTCATGCATTACATATCATGTCATCATGTGCATTTCATTTGCATACATGTTCGTCTCATGCATGCAAGAATTTTCCCCGTTGTCCGTTTTGCAATCCGGCGGTCCTATGTCACCCGGTGTCCCTTTCTACCTCTTTTCGTGTGCGGGTTTAAAATGTTTCCGGATTGGATCGAGACTTGTCATGCGGCCTTGGTTTACTACCGGTAGACCGCCTGTCAAGTTTCATGCCATTTGGACTTCGTTTGATACTCCAACGGTTAACCGAGGGACCGAAAAGGCATTGTGTGTGTTGTAGACTAACACCCCTCTAAAGTGGCCCAAAACCCACCTAATCCTCTCCCATCATCTCGGTCGTTCTATCACGATCGCGTGGCCGAAAACCGCACCTCATTTGGACTGTCCTAGCTCCCTCTACCTATAAATATGTGATCCCCTCCGAAAATCCCGCAGTCCAAACCCTAGATCCAACTCCCGCACGCCGCCGGACATGTCCGTACCGCCGCTGGACGTGTCCGCCGCCGCCGCCACGTCGCTCCGGCCAATAGCAGGCCACCACGTCATCACGCCGCCACCATCACCCAATCAGCGCCCGCCACCTCAGCCCACTGCGCCGCCCCACTTCACCGCGGCCCGTGGAGCCCATCGCGGGCCCGCGCGCCGCCGCCGATCGCGCGCTGCGGCCCGGATCCCGCGCCGCCCTGCTCTTCTCTCCGCCGACACCGCGCCACCACGCGCCTTCGCCGCCGGAGCAGACCAGCAGCGTCCCCGCCGCCATGTGGATCGCCGCCGCTCGCCGTGGTTGCTGGCGCGCCACGGGACCTCCACGGATCCGGCACCCTCGCCATGGATCTGGTTCCCCTGCGACCTCGCCGCTCCTTCGACCGCTCGCCGGAGTTTGTCAGCCACCCCGGCCCCTCTCCGCTGGCCTTCTCCTCCTCATCGCCTGTCCTCGTCGCTGCGAGCGTCGCCGTCTCCGCTCGGATCGGATCCGGCCTCGCCAGATCTACCATGGGCCTCCCCGCCTTGCCTCGAAGCTCGCTGGAGCTCTCTGCCTACCGTCACCGGCGCCGCCATGGCCTCGCTCGTTTTCCCGTCGAGGAGACGACGAGCGCCCGCGTGGGCCTCCTCCCCGCCTCGGCCTCCCAGGCCCAGCTCCAGCCGGCCCGCCGCGGCCTGCCCCTCCGTACTTTGGGGCCCGGCACGCTAGGTGAGCAGCCTCGACTACTCCCCGCCCCGGGCGCTGCTTAGCTATCGAGCGCTCATCCGTTTTTTCTAAAAAATCTGCTAAGTCTTGAGATCTGCATATTTTATGCCCCTGTTCATCGCATCATAACTCTGTCATCGTAGCTCTGATTCGTGCTTGTAGCATATCAAAATGTTCGCCTTGACGAGTACATCATTTCATCTCAATGCATCATTTTCATTTGACCTCATCTTGATGGCCGAAATGCTGTTGGAAGAGGGCTATGTGATGAATTTATTAGATCTGTTTCAGCAAATGGCATTTTCTCATTTTTGCCATGATTAATGTGTGCATGATATGATCCTGAGCTCTACATGTGTTTTATTATATGCCATGCCATCTTTACAAAGGTGTATACCATGTATTTTGGTGATATTTGTGGTCACTAGCACAAGCTTGCAAAGTAGTGTAATTGTTGATGCTGATTTCAGGGACTTAGAATTTCATCAAGTCCTTGTCCTGATTTTGTTGTTATGCCATATGTTCATGTTGTTTCCTAGTGATCCGTGTCTCTTTTGAGGATGATCAGTAAGGATGTTTTGTTAACATTGTGGTGCTCTATCCATCCATGTCTTTGTTTGCATTTATGGAGCACGATAGCTTGAGTCAATCGAGCTCTACTTTTGCTATAAAATAATCCTGGTAGATTGTTGACATGATTAGCGATTTTGCCGAGGATGTTGCTATTGATCCGTGCATGCTATGTTGTTGTTCTTACCATGTCTAGCTTCTATGCCATGTATTCTTTATGGTTGTATGCTTAGTTTGTCATGCCATGCTCCGTAATGAGTGCATTGAGCTCGTAAACATGCCTACTCGTTAACTATTTTGCATGCTCCAATTTTTCACTAAGTCTGAATCTGTTTATGTTTTTGCCATGTTCACATGCTTGCAATTGTATTTTATGATCCCTTTTGGCTCAAGGTCACTAAGGGACTTTTGTTAGGTGCTTTTAGTAGCTTCATGACATGCCTTGCTTTGCCATGTTCAGTTCCTGTAGCATGTACTTTTCATGCTCTAAAGTGTGCTTCCTAATGATAAATTCCAGACTTGTGTTAATTTCACTAAGTCTGAAACCTGTTATCATTTGCACTTTTGCCATGCTTGTTTGAACCTGTTAATGGATGAACTAGCCGTAGCTCAGTGTTCATCTTTTCTCAAGCTTCATTAGTGGATACCTGCCATGAATTTTTTTGCCATGTTTGAGTGCTATAGCATATTTAGCTTGATGCATTTAGATGACTACTTGCTGATTATCACATACCGGTGCCATATTTGTTTTGCTTGCCATTTCCAAACCGTGCATCCGATTCCGGTGATCTTTATATCGATTTCAACCGAAATCACCTCACCTTTCCAGTGGCACTCTTGGATTTCCATGTTAAGGCCAGGTTCAATCATTCCTTTCCAATCTTTCATATGCATCGCATCCCGCATCCCGCATACCATACCATGTTCATGTGTGGTTGTTTACTATGTTGTGTGCTTCTTTCCGGTGTTGCTTCTTGGGGTTGGTTCCAAGAACGTCACGTTTGTGAGGACCCGTTTGACTACATCCGCTTGTCTTCTTCATGGACTCGTTCATCTTCCTTGCGGGATTTCAGGCAAGATGACCATACCCTCGAAATCACTTCTATCTTTGCTTGCTAGATGCTCGCTCTTTTGCTATGCCTATGCTGCGACACCTACCACTTGCTTATCATGCCTCCCATATTGTTGAACCAAGCCTCTAACCCACCTTGTCCTAGCAAACTGTTGTTTGGCTATGTTACAGCTTTGCTCAGCCCCTCTTATAGCGTTGTTAGTTGCAGGTGAAGATTGAAGCTTGTTCCATGTTTGGTACATGGATATTTGTTGGGATATCACAATATCTCTTATTTAATTAATGCATCTATATACTTGGTAAAGGGTGGAAGGCTCGGCCTTATGCCTGGTGTTTTGTAACACTCTTGCCGCCCTAGTTTCCGTCATATCGGTGTTATGTTCCCTTTTTTTGCGTTCCTTACGCAGTTGGGTTATAATGGGAACCCCTTGACAGTTCGCTTTGAATAAAACTCCTCCAGCAATGCCCAACCTTGGTTTTACCATTTGCACTAACAACCTACCACATTCCCTTGGGTTCTGCAGACTCAAGGGTCATCTTATTTTAACCCCCCCGGGCCAGTGCTTCTCTAAGTGTTGGTGCGAACCGAGCTGCCTGCGGGGCCACCTCGGGGAAACTTGAGGGTTGGTTTTATCGTAGCTAGTCTCATCTGAGTGTGCCCTGAGAATGAGATATGTGCACCTCCTATTGGGATTTGTCGGCACATTTGGGCGGTGTTGCTGGACTTGTTTTACCATTGTCGAGGATGTCTTGTAATCTGGATGCCGAGCCTGATCGGATTGTCTTGGGAGAAGGAATATCCTTCATTGACCGTGAGAGCTTGTGATGGGCTAAGTTGGGACACCCCTGCAGGGATTTGAACTTTCCAAAGCCGTGCTCGCGGTTATGGGCAGATGGGAATTTGTTAATGTCCGGTTGTAGAAAACCTAAAGTTTATCTTAATTAAAATACATCAACCGCGTGTGTAACCGTGATGGTCTCTTCTCGGCGGAGTCCGGGAAGTGAACACGGTGTTGGAGTTATGCTTGACAGAGGTTGTTCTAGGATCACTTCTTGATCATAGTTGTTCGACCGTGCTTTTGCCTTCTCTTCTCGCTCTCATTTGCGTATGTTAGCCACCATATATGCTAGTCGCTTGCTGCAGCTCCACCTCATACCGTTACCTTACCCATAAACTTAAATAGTCTTGATCGCGAGGGTGTGAGATTGCTGAGTCCCCGTGACTCATAGATACTTCCAAAACCAGTTTTGCAGGTGCCGATGTTACCGAGCAGGTGATGCAACCAAGCTCAAGGAGGAGCTCGATGAAGATCTTCCCCTTTGTGTTGTCTTTGTTCTAGTCGATCAGTAGTGGAGCCCAGTTGGGACGATCGGGGATCTGTGTAGCTTTTGGGGTAGTCTTCTTTTATTTTGGCTCCGTAGTCGGGCCTTGATTGTATTTGGATGATGTAATGCTTTATTCATGTAATTGTGTGAAGTGGCGATTGTAAGGCAACTATGTATCTCTTTCCCTTATGTATTACATGGGTTGTGTGAAGATTACCTCACTTGCGACATTGCTTTCAATGCGGTTATGCCTCTAAGTCGTGCTTCGACACGTGGGAGATATAGCCGCATCGAGGGCGTTATAGCTGCCCTTCCCCGGACCCCGCAGATAACCGGCCCCGCCTCGCCGGTGCTCATCGCTGCACGCCGCCGCCGCTCTCGAGTCTGATCGGGAGGAGCCAACCGGTTGCGCCGCGTGACCCTCCACGTGGTCCCCGTGGTCCGGCCCAGATCAGCCGGCCCGCCTTGCCTCTTTGCAGATGGGTCGAGCCCATGGTGAGCTCCACGCCTAAGTAACACCCGATGCGATTTTTACTATTTCGCGCTCATCATTTTTTCCCGTAACTGCTAAGTCCCAGATCCTAATAATTTTATGCCCCTGTTCTTCATGCCATAACTCCATGACTGTAGCTCCGTTTCATGCGCATGATATATCAAAATGTTCATTGGGAGATGCTATTCATTTCATTCCATTGTGACATGCTTGTTTGAGTTCACTTGGGTGCTCAAATCATTGATGCAAGAGTGCTATAAATTGTTTACTGTTGTTGCTTATCAGTTTAGGATGATTTAACATTTTAGCCACATTTGATGTGTGCTTCATATGGGCATGAGCTTTACATGTGTTTTGAACTATGCCATGCCATCTTTAGAGGGGTGCTTGCCATGTATTTTTGTGATCTATGTGGTGACTAGCACAAGCATGCAAACTAGGCCTCATGATATTGCTGATTTCAGGGACTTAGGATTTTGCCAAGTCCTTTTCCTGCTGTTATTTTATGCCATGTAAACATGATGCTACAGTGAGATCCATGATTGTTTTGAGTACCTTCAGTAAGGATGTTTGGGACATATGGTTATGCTCTATCCATCAATGGCTCTGTTTGCAATTATGGAGGGCCCTAGCATGTCTTAATATTGCTCTACTTTTTCTATATAATGTTCCTGGCAGATCTTTCACATGTTAATCAATTTTGCCATGGTTGTTGTTGTTGATCCATGCATTCTATGCACTTTCTCTTGACATGGTTAGCTTCATGAACATGGCTTCTTGCTGTTAGTATGCTTATCTTGTCATGCAATGCCTTGTGGTGAGTGGTTTGAGCTTGCAAAGATGCCTTCATAATTCTGTTTATGCCATGCTCTGTTTTCTGTTGTCTGAAACTATTAATAAAACTTGCTATGTTTACATGGGTGCCATCATATCTTCGATGCCTTTTTGGCTAATGTTCAGTAAGGAAATTTTCTTTTATGCATTTAGTAGGTTCATGCCATGCCTTGTATTGCTATGATATGTTCTAGTAGGATGTTATTTGCTTGCTCTAAACATGGCTTCCTGATGTTATTTTCTGGCAAAACATGGCTTCCTTGAAGCTGATATCTTTTTCTCTTTTGCCAGGCTTGTTTGAACCTTCTCTTGTGTGATTTAGCCATATCTCAGTGTTCATGTTTTGTCATGCATCTTGAGTACATCACTGCCATATGCTTTGATGCTATGTTAGAGTGCAATAGCTTAGTTTCTTCTTGCATGCTTAGTGGCATCATGCCGTTTAATCGCAGAATTGTGCCATTATTGTTTTGCTTGCCATTTGCAAACCGTGCATCCGTTTCTGGTGATCTTTATATCAATTTCGACCAAAATCATCTCATCTTTCTAGTGGCACACTTGGTTTGCCAAGTTGATGCCTTGATCATTCTTTCTCTTCTGGAGTTCGCATATGCATTGCATATCACATCTCGCATATCATGCCATATTTTGCATCATGTTGCGTGTGCATTGCACCGTGGTTGATTGTTGTTCCTTTGCTTGTGTTCTTTCTTTGGGTAGATCCGGGAGACGAGTACATGATCGAGGAACCTGTTGAGTACGCTAACTAGGATCAAGCTTTCGTCAACTCTGAGAACTTTGCAGGCAACATGACCATACCCTCGAAATCACTTCTATCTTTGCTTGCTAGTTGTTCGCTCTATTGCCATGCCACGTTACCTACCACTTGCTTTATCATGCCTCCCATATTTCCATGTCAATCCTCTAACCCACCTTTCCTAACAAACCATAGTTTGGCTATGTTACCGCTTTCACTACAAAAAAACACACATCCGTGACATTTTGGGCCGAACGAAATTTTTTTCTGTCATACATATGACACTTCTATGACGATAATTGTGACAAAAACCCGGTATCATCATAGATGTGGTGGGCTCCTACTTCTTTCTCCTGGGCTTTTCGTCCTGGGCGGGCCGGAGACGCAGCTGCATGACATTCTTTGGGCCGTCCATGACGGAAAAAACCGTCGTAGAAGCAAGGGGGAGGAAAATTTCGAGGAGTTCCCGTTTACGGTGGGAGGTCGGGGGCCGAGCGATGCGCGTTTCTCTCGTACACATATGCGCGTGTGTGCGAGGCGTTGGCTCTAACTGAACCCGAGCGAGGCGTTGGGCTCTAACTGAACCCGAGTGATTGCACTGCAGGCTACGCGTTACTGAACTCGAGCGATCGATCGATGGCTGTTAACTGAACCCGATCGAGCGATCCCTTCGCTACTGCTGCTAACTGAAGCCAATCGATGCTACCTCTGGGATGAACAATGAGCGTTGCGGGGGGGGGGGGTTGGATGAACAGTGAGCGGTGGCGTTGCCTCTGGATGAACATGACCCTGTGGTGTGGTGGAGGGCTTGATGAACAGTAGACGGTGGAGGGTTGCCCATGAAGGGGTGGTTGAATAGGACCCCGTGGTGTGGAGGGCTGGATGAACAGTAGACGATGGAGGGGTGCCCGTGGAGGTGTGGTTGAATAGTAGCCGGTGGAGTAGCACGCGGTGGAGGCTGGATGAACAGGAGCCCGTGGAGGCTGGAGGAGGTCGATGGTAGCCCGTGGAGGCTGGAGGAGGACGACGGTGGAGATGAACAGTATCCCACGGAGTCCCGTTGTGCGGTACGCCACACCCCTCCCGATGAATAGGACCCCCATTTCGACCGTAGGAGGTCCGTTTCGTCCGTTTTCTGGTAGGCCACACCCCTCCCGATCAACAGGACCCCCGTTTCCACCGTAGGAGGTCCGTTTTGCAGTACGCCACACCCCTCCCAATCAACAGGACCCCCGTTTCCACTATAGGAGGTCCGTTTCCTCTGTTTTGTGGTACGCCAGACCCCTCCTGATCAACAGGACCCCGTTCTGAACATAGGAGCTCCGTTTCCTTCGTTGTGCGGTACGCTAGGCCTTGTTTCCATCGCCTGTTCCGTCCAAGCCCTCCCGATGAACACAACCACGCATTCCATTCTGACCCAGCCGGTTGGCTCCCACGAACACGACGCATTCTATTGCCTCCCCATGAACACGACGACGACGCTGTTTCTCCATTCCGACCCATCCATGTACACGAGCCCTGGCCGTACGTATGCGCGAGTAGGCGTTCGAGACCCCTCCCGTATGTACACATATGTGGCCGTATTTTCTTTCTTGCACCCTGGCTGTTGTACGTATGTGTACATGCTACGTGCGTGCCTCTACTACGACACGTGCGCACCTCTACATCCATCAGTATATATGTACGTACACGTTCGTGACCAGAATGACAACGCTACGTACGCTTCGACGAGGTGGGTCCCGACTGTCAGGCACTTCCTTGCCTGCGAAGATGTAGCTTTTGGGTCCCAGGAGTCAGGGGGGCGAATCGTTTTTTTGCCCGGATGCACTTCCTTGCATGCGAAGATGTAGCTAGTGGGTCCCAGCAGTCAGGCGGAAATGTTTTTTCGTCAAATACAGTGGCATGTGCAGTGGGTCCCAGCTGTCAGGTGGAGGAATCATTATTTTCTACGTAATAAGGAGGCACTTCCTTGCTGCGGCCATGGACCCAGCTATCAGCCTCTCCATGTACAGTCCATGTCCGGTGGAAGTCGTTCCTTGACCAAGTTGACCACGCCGCACCGAGAGCACCAGGGCGCTGGACGACGGCGAGGCCTAGGAAGGGGATGACGGGGAGCCGGGGAAGACGCGGCAGTGGAAGCCCGCGCAGAGAGGAGTACGAGGGTTCACTGGTTCGGCTGCGGTGTGAGGCTGCCATCACCGCAGGGCCTGGCCAGTGGTGGGAATAGTAGGGGCGTTGAGGCCTCCGCGGCAGCACAGCCGGCCACGAGAGGTAGGAGCATGCAGCACGACCGGCACTGCTTTGGGCGGCTAGAGCAAGAAGACCATAGGTTGAAGAACCACTACGGCCGTTGGATGGACATCGTATGGTCACTGGAGCTAGAATCGTTCATATTGACTAAAGTTGACAAAGGCCCCCGTCCCAGTCAACTTAGTAGGCCCACAAGTCAGCCTCCCACCATGGTGGGTCCCAGCTAACAGGGGGTATTCATTTTTTGTGTGTAATAAGGAGGCACTTCCGGCGGGTCCGAGCTGACAGTGGGGGGAACATTTTTTCACGAAATACGCTGGCCCGTTATGTGGGTCCCAATAGTCAGGGGGAAACGTTTTTTTCGCGAAATAAGGTGGCCCGTCCGGGGGGTCCCTGCTGTCAGGTGGAGGAATAATTATTTTGCGCGTAATAAGGAGGCACTTCCTTGCGGCTGCCTTGACCCAGCTGTCAGCCTCTCCACGTACAGTACTCTTCCGATGGAACTCGGTCGTTGACCATGTTGACCACGCTGCGCCGAGAGCACCAGGGCGGTGGTCTGGATGACGGTGAGGCCTAGGAAGGGGACGACGCAGAGCCGGGGAAGATGCAGTAGTGGAAGCCCGCACGGAGAGGAGTACGAGGGTTCACTGGTTCGGCTGCGGTGTGAGGCTGCCATCGCCGCAGAATAACAGGGGGTGTGGGTGAGTAGAGGGATGGCCTGGCCAGCGGTGGGAGTAGTACGGGGCGGTGAGGCCTCCACAGGATCACAGCCGGCCACGGGAGGCAGGAGCACGCGACACGACCGGCGCTGCTTTGGGCGGATGGAGTAAGAATACCAGAGGTTGAAGAAGCACTACGGCCGTTGGATGGACATCGTACGATCACTGCAGCTAGAATCGTTTATATTGACTAAGTTGACAAAGCCCTTGGTATGCGTCAACTTAGTAGGCCCACAGCTCGGATTTGGCAGAGAAATTATAGCCCATTTGCGAGTTGTAAGAATGTACAACCCATTTCTTAATTCTAATGGAATTTACAACAGCCCATTTACAGTTTGTTAAAAGTACAGCCCAACTTCTAGCTAGGACAATGATTAATAATTTCAAACAACTGCTCAAAACAGAATTCAAAAAAAATTCCCACATTTTGATGGGATCCGAAATATTTTTATCCGAAATTTCTAGTCAGGTTAAATATAATTTCAAAATAAAGTTGTATTACGTTAAAGTCCAACGAAATATTGCGCGCGCAACAAGTAATGAAATTAAAATTTTCAAATTCCAAAAATAATATATTTTTCAAACTAATTACGTGTTTGGTGCATAGTAATTGTCTAGTTATTATAATTACATACCATTTATTATTTCTTAAAGTCCATTTTCTTGTTAAGCCTAATGCATACCTCCGAGGAAAGTTTGCAGCCCAGCGGGGCGGAGAATAACAAGTTGACCCGGATATTGTGTACAACTTTCGGCCTAGTGGCATTGCAGATGTTGTAAAAAAGGCCTGTGTAGTACAGTACAACCTAACATGGTTACTCAGCCCACATTCAGCGACGCCGGAAAGGCCCAAACAAGGCTTCTGTACAACTTTTTGAAGTCAGTGAGCTCAATTAATAACTTAAGAAAAAAGTTGGATTACAGTGGAACCTAATTAAAAGCTGTCACGAGCAAATAAATAATTCAACGGGTCCCACTTGTGCGTGTGTGCGCGCGTGTGTGTGTGAGAGAGAGAGAGAGATAGAGAGAGAGAGACCAATCAGTCGATGCTCGTAAATACATCTTTCAGCCATATGCATTGCTGATGCTTAGTAAAAACTTACATAGTTGACACAATCATATAGAACATCATAGCACACTGAACTTGCATACAAAAATTCCACGCAGGCGGCACAATCAGGATGGAAGCAGTGGATCGCTACGGGAAGGGCTATGTTGAAACCAACGAAGTCGTACATAACGGTTCATCGTCCTTATCAATGACAGGGAAATATCTTGACTGTTGTGCAAAGAAAACAGACAGACAACACAATAAGTTGACGTACAACCCTTTCTAAAAAAATTTAGGTACAAAATTAGAAGAGGTCACAATCAAATGTACTGGCATATCAGTGCTTCACACCCATAGCTCGGATTTAACTAGTATCTGACAAGATTCAGTTGTTACCTCAAATTAGAGCACATCCAGGCAGCCAGCCCTGCCTCTTCTCCCAAAGAAGAAGTGGCCTCCGCCGCGCGATGGAGTAGGCCCTGTGCCATCCATCGTTCTGAGCAACACGGGGAAACTCTGGCGTTGACTCATGTAATGGACGTCGTTGACGTACCCTGGCACCAGTGGCGGCGGCAGAATTTCGATTGATGGATTGACCACTTCTTCGACATGCACGAACACTCGATATAGGTACATCCCTAACGTGGTCCGCGGCGGCCTTGGTGGCGACGAATAGTACAACCCCGGTTCCTGCACCGGTATCTCAACACGAATCACCTTCGGTATGGTGGACGGCTTCTTCATCCATGCCATAACAGTCAGAGCCCAGCTGTCTTGCGGAACAAACATACTTATGAGCTCACCTCCAAGGTCGTTGATAAGCTCGTTCATGGACTCGTTGTTCCAAGCACGTCGAGGCATGCCGTGGAAGGTAAGCTTTGTTAAAACCTCAAGCTCAGAGGGCACCGAGCCCCATCCTGGGTGGCACTGATCAAAGCTCACCAGCGCGCCATCGCAAAACAAACGCCGGGAAGATTCGAACACACGACTGCAGTCGAAAGTTGTCTGGAACCTGACGAATAAATCAGCCGGTGGCGGATAGACTTCGACAAGCAAGTTACTTATTTGAATGTTGTGTGCAATGCCAAGAGCTTTGACAAGGTCGTCCGGCGAGACGGGAGGCCGGTCGCCGTTGATGGTTACCATCAGCACTTGGCTGGCAAACTAGTCGACAAGCGCCGCCATGCCACTGTTGAGCGACAGCACGCAGCGACCGAAGGCAGGATGGACCTCAGGATCTCTGGCTCGGAGATCCGCGTTGACCGGCGACATGATAGTGCGCTTGAGTACAAGGAGTACAGGAGGGGGATTTGGGGGAACTGGAGTAGGAATCGAGATTCCAGAGGTGGGGGAGGGGCGGGAGACTGGGGATGAAAAGGTAGCATGAATTTCGAGCACGCGCCAATATGCTCTTGGTGCGTAAGCGCACGAAAACACCGGTGGCGCCCACATGTCGGCCTAAGAGTCCTTATTATTTCTTTTTTGGAGAGCCCGGCCTTTTTTTCAGGATCTTTTGAGAGCCCGGCCTAAGAGTCATAATTGACCTATTTGGCATTGCGTTACTACTCGGCCCATATTCAACGACACCTCACTGGCCCAACAAGTGTACATCATCGAAAAGACACTGAGCTCAAATTATATAACTTGAAAAAAGGAGATATACTCTGAACACTAGAGAATGGTGATGCCCTCATTTATCCCACCAGTAGTTTGAGACAATAAACAGTTTGAAACAACGATATATACAACATTCAAACACTGACTAGTGACTACTACTGACATAAACAGCAAGACATGATAGTTCATAAGAAGTCTTGCTACACCACCAAAACGCACCCATCTGTAGTGCTCAGACTCTCGTGATCCAGACGAGAATGACATTCTAAACAGAAGCAACTATTACATAGTAAGAGTGAGATAGACAAGGATGACCAAATGACAAGGAATATGCATAACAAAAGAAAGAACTACCCATCCAGAACTAGCAGCAAAGACAACAAAGTCATTCGAAGAGATGATCCAACACTATCATAATTTGCAGCCCCGCTTCAGCGACCAGTGAACCGGAGACAGCAGTACTCCACCCTTTCGATGCAACAACCCAATTACCTATCAACCTGAAGGCTTGAACCACATCACTTCCTGTCGTAATTGAGACATCCAAGGATCAAAGTTAATCCGGATGCCATTGTCATTCTCACCTTCTTTTGGCTGTTGGCTGTATCATTGACAATCAGGGGAGTTTGCTCCCGAACTCCTAGGGCTCGCTGTGTAGACACAGTTTTCCATAGCAAATAGAGCATCTCTGCCACCAAGGTCCTTTCCAACGGTGATCTCCTGGTTAATCGGATAATTGAGTCCGAGAAACAAAGAGTGTGAACCAAGGTTGTTTACCCGCCTCCAACTAAAAAATCCTAAAGTCCCCAACAAGCTAGTATCCTGCTCATAGACATAACAGCTACTGTCCGGATACTCACGTATTACACGGTGTTTGTATACAGTGGGGTTTTTGCAATATAACTTTTCTGGCTCATGTGTCCGAATGATCATCAGTCTTTTGTCGTCGTCTAATCGAGTGAGGAACCAGTTGTGCTTCCCTATTTTTGGCAAAGGTGGTGTGATTACAAAGGGCAGTAACTGTAGGGACACTGCATCATATCAAAAAGGACAGGCATTGTTAATGTAAGATCAGCATTGTTCAGAGTATGAGTAGGATAATGCATGAAACAACATTGATATGTCCCTGTTTGAACTGGGAGGAAAATACAGGGAAATGTATATTGGGTTCGAAAATATAGAAGTGTCATGCATGGTTATACTCATGTTATCTCGCAATGTTCTGTCCTCACAAACAAATTCTTCAAGGTAACTAACAGACCATGCATTGTTATATACTCGTGTTCTGTGGGCAAAAATTTTGTGAGGATATTATTCTAGCCATTGATTGCTGAAGGGCGAATATAGGTATGTACACATGGTAAGCATTGCAGGATTTCACTACTTCCAAATATAGAGTTCTCCATATGCACATTTCCTTCCCTAATGTATGGTTAGATGAAACCAATAGTGCGGTGCATGTTTCTACAATCTTCTGCAAAACAAGGTCTGTCCAACTAATGTAGTAATCTAGATTACTTGGACCGCGATGGTAATACTCTATATAATCCAACGGAGGAAGGATCATCTCATGGGAGGTCTAGAAGTTCACGAGCACCAACTTTTTACCGTCTTCTTTGAAGGCAGCCATCCAGTGGGAGTTTATGCCGACCCAGTGCGTACCTGCCAAGAAGTTTCGGGCAATGGTGATCGGATCGATGTCGAGGGAAATGATGTACGGCGACCCACTACGTACCTGCAAAGAAGTTTCGGATAATGGTGATCGGATTGAAGTCGAGGGGCATCATGCACGCCTCCGTATCATGGTGAGCCAAACTCGCAAGACCAGATAGCAGCAAGCAGGGTGTCTTGAAAAGCTTAGGCCTCGCTTCGGTGATGGCCGTGTGCATGTCCCTCGAGCATGCAGCCAGCCACAGGGCGCTCAACATATCCATACACGAATAATAGAGGTCGAGGATGTCACTGGGGAGATTGCTCCAATCGCGGCTCATATGGATGCTGCGCGGTTCGCGTTCGGCCATGGTGGAGTTTGGAAGGGGGCTTGATTTATGGGGGAGAAGGATGTCAGTGCTGGAGCGGCTAGCGAGGGAATAGTGGTACTGGGGGAGGCGAGTGAGGCGACAGTACACGGGGGCACAGTGAGATGGAGACGGAGACGGAGACGGAGAAGGAGATGGAGATGGAGTGGTGCTATGGGAGTGGAGAGGGAGACGAGGCAAGGCGCGAATGTGTTGTACAGCGGCGGTAACAGACTGCACAGTGCACAGGGTGAGGCTGACTTTGGTAACTCGAACACGCCACCTGGACTAGTGTCAAGCACATAGTGTTGTCACTTCACTGTGAGGACCAGATGAATAGTATTTTGACCATCAAGTGTACCACAGTTGTACTACTACTACTACTACTACTACTACTACTACTACTACTACTACTACTACTACTACTACTACTACTACTACTACTATTAGTAATAGGAACATGAGTACTCCAGTATTGTATAGCGGAAATAGGTCTCCCGTTCTAGCATGTCTGTTCACTTCATCGTTCAGGTATCATCCATATTGCGAGCAGAACCAAATTCTCATGCATATGCCCAACCAACACCCTGCCGCGATGCATGCAGTGATCATTCTGGTGCATCAAGGACGGCATGCAGATCATTCCACACTTGAGAAGAGGAAAAATGGAAAGGTAGAACGCGGCAGCAGAGGAAGAGAACGCGGGATAACGAGGCTGGGAGGGGATCGAGCAGGAAGTTAATGCTCCATGCCTAAAGGTTTTGGGAAAACCTGATTTTCATAAGGTGACTTATACTCACCTAAACGGAGGGAGTATTCCTTAACCAGAGAATGTTGTGTCTCCCACTCACGCGATCAAAAAAAACTGCGACACATTTTTTTATATGTTTGCATAGGTCCCACCTATCAGGAAGGATGGGGACGTACACGAACAGGTATGACTCATCATTCTACCCGCATAGCCTTTTCATTTAGTCTACCTAGTCGTCTAATCAACTGCCTGCACGCCACTTCTCCCATTTACTTCTCCATCGGGAACCGATTCTCCTCGGCTTCTTCACCTCCCCTTTGTCTTCATTTGCATCCAAACCCCACTGCATTCACATTGTTTTAACCACTTAAAATAATCATCTACTACTTCAGTTAGACTAGCCATTTAATCCTAATTCTCCAAACCATAGCCCTCCATTCCAGCGGTTTCAAATGGCGATAGAGATCGAGATGCAGGTTTTTAGCGTCCAACATGTCCTCATCGAAGGCTCGATGCGCACAGTTGCCACCGTCACCGTCCACCCAAGGGTTGTTCGGCAGTGGATCAACAATGTATCCAACTCCCTCGAAAAGGTAGAGACGAGGGTCATCGGTCTCGACGGAGAGTACACGGAGCGTGCCCCTGGGAAGATCCAGCGCGCCGCCGTCCTTCACCTGTGCCACGAACATTATGTTTTGGTGTACCACATCATACACTCGCCCTCCATACCAGGTGAGCTTCACGATTTCTTGTCCCAGGAGGATGTATACTTCTGTGGGGAAGCCATCGAAGGGGACAAACAGAAGCTGGAGCCGTACAACCTTCATTTGAAAAGCATCACTGACCTACAAACCAGAATCAAAATTCCTGTAGAAGATTGTGATAAACAGACACCATCCCTATTCGACGTAGCAAATTTTGTGCTCGGTACAAATCTTCTGAAGGGTGACGAGACGGTGGCATTAAGGTCGTCTGGATGGGAGAATTATCCCTGGACGGATGAGCGGATAAAATATGCTGCCCTCGATGCCCATGTGAGTTTCGATATAGCTGCAAGGTCCAAAGAGCTTGTTGCGAAGCCGTCTCCCACATATAATGAGAAGAAGAAAAGGCTGCACCAGCAGGAGGGCATTATGGATGGATGAACTATTTCCTCTCTTGTAAGAAAAGTATTCCCTCTCGGTGTATATTGATATAGATGGACTATTTTGATGGTGTGCATGTCTTTGGAATAGAGTAGTAGCGTGGGTCCACTTTACTATAAGGAACTATTTATCCGTATATATAGATTTCTCTGCTACTCCTTCCAGTGATCGGTATGCAGTGCATGTGTCCGTAGACATGACAGCTTGTCCATGGAAGTTCAACTACGGCGACTGAGGGAGTCCTGGATTAGGGGGTCTCCGGACAGCCGGACTATATCCTTTGGCCGGACTGTTGGACTATGAAGATACAAGATTGAAGACTTCATCCCGTGTCCGGATGGGACTCTACTTGGCGTGGAAGGCAAGCTAGGCAATACGGATATGTATATCTCCCCCTTTGTAACCAACCTTGTGTAACCCTAGCCCCCCCCCGGTGTCTATATAAACCGGAGGGTTTAGTTCGTAGGACAACATACAATCATACCATAGGCTAGCTTCTAGGGTTTAGCCTCTCCCATCTCGTGGTAGATCAACTCTTGTACTACCCATATTATCAAAAATAATCAAGTAGGACATAGGGTTTTACCTCCATCAAGAGGGCCCGAACCTGGGTAAAACATCGTGTCCCCTGCCTCCTGTTACCATCCGCCTTAGACGCACAGTTTGGGACCCCCTACCCGAGATCCGCCAGTTTTGACACCGACATTGGTGCTCTCATTGAGAGTTCCTCTGTGTCGTCATCATTAAGCTTGATGGCTCCTTCAATTAGCGATAGCAATGCAGTT
Source organism: Triticum aestivum (assembly GCF_018294505.1). Classification (NCBI taxonomy): domain Eukaryota; kingdom Viridiplantae; phylum Streptophyta; class Magnoliopsida; order Poales; family Poaceae; genus Triticum; species Triticum aestivum. The sequence continues at coordinate 278,325,728 of NC_057797.1, read as the reverse complement.
CAGGGTGACACTTTTCTCCCTGGACAGATCTTTGTGTTCGGCGGCTTCGCACTACGGGCCAACTTGCTTGGCCATCTGGAGCAGATCGAGAGTTACGCCCCTGGCCACCAGGTCAGGTTTGGAAGCTTAAACTACATGGCCGATATCCGCGGAGACTTTATCTTCGACGGATTCGAGCCCCTTCCTAGTGCGCCACACGGTCACGATGAGCATGATTTAGCTCTGCCATCGAACAATGTTCAGGAGATCGCGCCGGCAACCGCTTCGACCCTCAACTCGGAGCCAGATGCGCCATCCATGGATAGGTGGATAGAACCCGCCACGGAGGCCGCACTCTCATCGGCGATCGAGCCGAATATCGACCTTACCCTTCACGGGAGCCGTGATGCCGAACTACCGGATTCTTCCCCGGCCACAGACTCCGAACCGCCTGCGCCCGTGTCTATCGAATCCGACTGGGCGCCGATCATGGAGTTTACCTCCGCGGATATTCTTCAGCACTCGCCCTTCGGCGACGTACTGAACTCATTAAGGTCTCTCTCCTTGTTAGGAGAGTCCGGGCCGAACTATGTTCGGCAAGATTGGGACGTGGATGACGAAGAAATTCGCTGCCCACCCACTACCCACTTAGTAGCCACTGTCGATGATTTGACCGACATGCTCGACTTCGACTCCGAAGACATCGACGGTATGGACGACGATGCAGGAGATGAACAGGAACCACAACCAATAGGGCACTGGACGCCCACTTCATCATATGATGTATACATGGTGGACACACCCAAAGAAAACAACGACGAGGAACGGAAGGACGTAGCGAAGGGTTGTTCCCTCGAGAAGCAGTCCAAGCGGCGGCGTAAGCGCCGCTCCAAATCCTGCCTCGACAGAAACAATGGTCATATAGACCCAGAGATAGAGCAAGGTGAACCATCACCCGACCAGGGCAACACGGAGAATCAAACCGAACAACCCGACCCCGTCGAAGATAACAATCCGGACGACATCATACCGGACAAGCACTCAAAGCAACAGAATGCCCATCAAAGGCTGGTTGCCACTGTGAGGAGTCTGAAAAAGCAGAAGCAAAGGCTCAAGGCTGCACAAGACACACTCAGAATCAGATGGAGTGAAGTACTCAACACTACAGCGAAGTACGGCGGTAATCGCCACATCAAGAGCTACCCGAAGCGAAAGCTGCTACCTGAAATCGATGAGGAGGCCTTAGATCCCCCGCAATCAAAAAACAAAACGGCCATCCAGTCGGATAGACGACCTCGTGCCCAACATAGAATGGCAAACGACGCCGCACATAAGCCGGTACGGGATCCACATCAGGATTCGCATCAAAAGTACGGCGCAACCAGATCCATCTACGGGCCACGCAAGCGCGCTCCAGCACGCAATGCAACACAACAAACATCCCAATACCACAGTACACCAAAATACAGGGGTTCCGCACACCCCCTATGTTTCACCGTTGAGGTGCTGGACCATGAATTTCCAGAGGGATTCAAACCCGTAAACATAGAGGCGTACGATGGAACGACAGACCCTGGGGTCTGGATTGAGGACTACATCCTCCATATCCATATGGCTCGAGGAGACGATCTCCACGCCATCAAGGACTTACCCCTCAAGCTCAAAGGGCCAGCTCGGCACTGGCTTAAAAGCCTCCCCGAAAACTCCATTGGAAGTTGGGAAGAGCTCGAAGCACCCTTCGGGCAAATTTTCAAGGGACCTATGTCCGACCACCGGATGCAGATGATTTAAGTCATATAACTCAACAGCCTAGAGAGTCAGCCCGAAAGCTTTGGAAAAGGTTCCTCACTAAAAAGAACCAAATAGTCGACTGTCCGGACACCTAAGCCTTAGCAGCTTTCAAGCACAACGTTCGAGACGAATGGCTTGCCAGACACCTCGGCCAAGAAAAGACGAGAACAAAGCCAGCATTAACAAGCCTCATGACCCACTTTTGCGCGGGCAAGGAAAGCTGGTTAGCCTGATGCAGCACCAGCGACCCAAGTACATCCGAAGTCAGGGACGGAAACGGGAAATCACGACGCAGCAAAAGCAAGCGCCGGAATAAAGAAGACAGCCCGAAGAGCACATCGGTAAACGCCGGATTCAGAAGCTCTCGGCCAGGTCAGCAAAAGCTGCCCCCCAAAGGCAACAGAGACGAACTGTCCAGCCTAAACAAGATTCTGGACCAAATATGTCAGATCCATAGCACCCCTGATAATCCTGCAAATCATACCCATAGAGAATGTTGGGTCTTCAAGCAGTCCGGCAAGCTCAACGCCGAACACAAGGGGCAGGATACACCAAGCGAAGACGAGCACGAGCCTCGCAAGCAAAGCACTGGGGAACAGAAGAAGTTCTCACCAGAAGTCAAAATAGTAAATGTATTACACGTGACAAAGGGGATAAACAAAGCACCACTCCTAGAGACACATGCCCCAGGGCCTATCACCATGGAGTCCTGCCACTGGTCGTTCCAACCGGTCACCTTCGACCATCGAGATTACTCGGCAAGTATCCGGCGGGCAGGATGGGCTGCCTTGGTATTAGACCCAATAATTGACGGATACCACTTCACACGAGTCCTGATGGACGGTGGCAGCAGTCTAAACCTAATATATCAGGACACAGTCCACAAAATGGGGATAGACCCTACAAAAATTAGCCGCAGCAATACTACCTTTAAATGAGTAATGCCAGGCCTAGAGGCCCATTGCACGGGCTCCCTGCTACTAGAGGTTATATTCGGCTTTCCCGATAACTTCCGTAGCGAAAATTTAACGTTCCACATCGCTCCGTTCCAAAGTGGCTATCAAGCACTACTCAGACATGAAGCTTTCGCTCGCTTTAACGCAATACCGCATTACGCTTCCCTCATGCTTAAGATGCCTGGTGCACATGGCATCAGTACAGTAAATGGAAATATTGAGCGCTCCTTGCGCGCGGAAGACTGTGCGGCTGCCTTGGCAGCCGCACACTAAACGGCCTGACCAACTAAAGCATCTGACAGGTCGTTAAGACCACGGACATGGTTGGACGAGTCCGGTACTGCTATATGTAATTGATACAGGTTTGATGGCTATACCCCTATTATAGTAAAAGGGGCTCAATGCGTGCGCACAAGTGACAATCAGGCTCAACTTTACTCATATTGTTTATTTAGTATAACTTACCTTTTGCACGACAACTTTTCAATTAAGTTCCTCTCTTTTTCAGATGACCATCGTGCTACACCCGTCCAGAATACGACACAACGGAGGCACAAGCGCAGACGTGCACCAGGGACCCGTTCCGAGGATTCTTTTTAGATTAAGACCCTGTGTAAACCTTTTTTACTGTCTCTTGTTGATACACATCCCTCGGATTCTCAGTACAATTGAGAAGGATGCTGACGTATTGGCATGTGGACACGTCACAATATTGCACGTACCTGGACACCAGGGGCTTATTACAAAGGGCACTGTTTAGGCCCGGTTTACACCATAAAGACCGAATACCTTAGGGAGTGTTCATCGTTGGGTTTGCCCGGCTCCTGTGTTTTGCTGCCTTACGTTCCGCTCTATCGGCTAAGGCGGCACCAGGAGAACTACTGCGATTGTGCCCTGGTTCATCTGGACGAGCACCTCAGTAGAGAAAGCCGAAAACTAACTGTCATGATATAGCGTGTGACTGGTCAACCACTCGATGACCTATCAGAATCTTCAGGATTCGTCCGCGTTAACGAAGGGTCGTTTCCCGGCCAGGCATGTACGCACCCCGTATTCGGATGAGTGCGGAGCCACCACGGGCTATATAGTAGCCCCACTGTCAAACTCCTCTGGCTAAGTGAAAGTGTTAAAGCATTATAGTCCGGTTGCCTAGTTTGCTGTGGTGTCACCTCCTTAATGGACCAAGACGTTGGGTCAAGTGTGAACATGCGTCTTCTGCGAGCACCCCCGCATTATATGCGTGGGGGCTGAAGCCGACGACTGCAATCTTTCAGATTATATACACATATACATAAACGGCCGCATAGGAGGCATCATAATACTTTCGGGCAAAAGTATAAATACAGCCTTGATAAACTTAATAAAACATTGTTTTTACAATGGGAATACATGTCACTCAAACATAATATTCTTCGAGCACTGGGCCTCTATCGAACAAGCGCCTTCAAGAACTTCTTCAAAATAGTGCTCGGCAGCCACTTGGCCTATGGCCGAACCCTGCGTCGCAAAAGTGGTGGCATCCATTTCTGCCAGTATGTTTTGACACGGGCAAGGGCCATCCGCGAGCCTTTGATGCACGCCGACCTCTTCATCGCATTAATGCGCGGCACCGCACCAAGGAACTACTGCACCAAACTAAAATAGTTGTTCGGCTTTGGCCTTTCCGACCACAAATGATCCAGAACAGACCTCATGGCGAGTCCGGATAATCTATTCAGCTCAGCCCATTCGGCAAGCCGATCAGTCAATGGAAGCGGACACTCTGGAACATTAAATTGTGACCAGAATAGCTTGTCCACTTCACGATCTGTTTGATCTCAGAAGTATTTGGCCGCATCGAGAACACTCGCATCCAAGTCCAGATATGCGTTCGCCGAAATCCACAGCCGGTCCAGAGGGGCATACCGAGGATCTCCAAACTTCCTCCGTAGCATAAAGGGTTTCCCAGCCGTGATATCCCCGGCTTGACGCAGCTCCTCCTTTTTCGCTCTCATCGCAGAGCGGGTATCTTTGGTCGCCATTGTGGCCTTTTCTAGGTCTGTTGCCTTCGCCTGGTTTTCTTCTTCAAGAAGCTGGCAACGGTCGGCAATATCTTTTAACTTTACAACCATCTTGGCCATTTTCTCTTTGCTCTCGCAATGTGCGGCATGTTCGGCCCTTAACTCTTCGGCCGCTTGCAAAGCAGCTGCATTGCTACTCCTTGCTTGTTCCTTGGCTCGGGAAAGCTCCGCCCGAAGGGTCTCCACGGTGGCCGCTCTATCTGTAGTCACAACATATTAAAGATACTGGCATCATGCTGCTCTTATTATGTGACGATGACCAGAAAGGCCACTCACCCTGTGCCTCGTCAAGCCGCTTGTTGACAAGCACGATGTCGGCATCTACCGCATCCAGCTGCCGCTTTAGTTCGGCATACCCATCAGTCCGGCTAGCCACCGGAGCCTCCATCACCTGCACATAAAGGCAGTATGGTTATTACCTGGGACTATGATCCTCTCTTTGCCGCCATTTTCAACGACAACCGGAGTCTTAGGGGCTACTATCTACAGAGGGCACATATAAAAATGTGGGGTACTTTCAAAAATATACATCATTTCACGTACCTCAAAACCCGTCAGTAGACTCATAAAGGCTTCATGCAGCCCGCCTTCTCCAGTAGACCCCTCCGTACATCCGACCGCGCACCAGACGATACCGGACTCTTTTTGCTCTCTTTGAGAGCTGGATACTGAGGACTTCGGGTGGCCATAGGATTACCTTCTGGCCTTGCCGGATCAGGAGAAGCCCTCCGCGACGACACCTCAGGGTCGCCCGCTTCATAAGGCGGCGTGGCAGGGGGAGGCATTTCGTTCTCCATCATCTCCGGAAGAAGATCCCCCGAAGACGGGCTCAGCTGAGAAGGGCTAAGATCCGAACTGCAAGATAAATACTTCGGTTATTTTCCTCAGAAGTAAGGTAGGATATCTTCACCATTAAATACCTTTTGATTACTTACAGCTTGTTAGAGAGCTGATCCTCGTGCGGACATTGTGCGGCAAGAACACCCTCTGAGGTAGGACCCTCTGGCGGAGATTTCTTCTCCTGTTTGGAAACCTTGATTTCCAGATCTTCGGAGGTAATCCTCTTCCTTCCCCGGGGAGAGAGAATGTCAGATTCTTCCCCTCGGTTATCCTCCCTCGTGGAGGCGCTCATTCCCTCGGTTGGAATAGGTAGCGATGGAGGCCCTCTTTCGCCCTCTTTATTCCCCCCTTCGTCTTCCTTTGAGGGCACCGGACAAGGTGCTGGCTCGATCATCTTTTCCAGCACCGGATTGTCCACGCCATCAGGAAGGGGGGCCGAACACCGGATCATCTTCGCCTTTGTTATCCAGTCCTTGTCAAAGAGCAATTCTTCAGAATGATGTCATGATAAATAAAAGGACAGTGTGTTCAGCCATGGGATTACTTACTTGGGTAGTGGTGCGGTTGCTGCTCAGGGCCACGTCCTCGGTAGTGTCCGAACACTCTATTTGGGGTCCAAAGAACGATTTGTACATCTCCTCATGCGTCATGCCAAGGAAATTCTGAATAGTGCGCAGCCCTTCTGGGTTGAATTCGCACATGCGGAGGGGCCAGCGTTTGCAAGGCTGGACTCGAACAAACCAGCATGACTTGCATTACCATAACCAGACTGAAATATCCCTCGAAGAGATCTCGGATACGGCTCTGCGGTATTGGCATGTCCTTGGCTAGACCCCAGCTTAGTCCCCTACTGATCCATGACATCAGTTGTGGTGGAGGGCCCGAGCAAAAGGTGGGGGCAGCTACCCACTTGGCACTTCGGGGAGTTGTGACGTAAAACCACTCCCATTGCCACAATCCTGACACCACTGGAAAGGAACCCTTTGGCCATGGAGCATCAGCAATTCTAATTATTAAAGCACCTCCGCACGCTGCGTACTATCCCTCGACCATCTTTGGCTTCACATCCAAGGTCTTGAGCCACAAGCCGAAGTGGGGGTAATGCGGAGGAAGGCCTCACAAACAACAATAAATGACGAGATGTGAAGAAGGGAGTCCGGGGCCAGATCATGAAAATCCAGCCCGTAATAGAACATAAGGCCCCTGACAAAGGGATCCAAAGCAAGGCCTAGTCCTCAGAGGAAGTGGGAGACGAACACAACGCTCTCGTTGGGTTTGGGAGTAGGGACGACCTGCCCTCGGGTGCGCAGCCTATGCGAAATTTCGGCGGTCAGATATCTGGCCTCCCTCAACTTCTTGATGTCCTCCTCCGTGATGGAGGAAGACATCCACCGGCCTTGAAGGCTGGATCCAGACATGATTAAAGGTCCGAAGCACCTGACTTTGGCTTTTGGGTGTTAGAACTCAAGGAGGGGGAGGGATTCGATTGAGCACGAGAGGGAGAAAAGTAACTGCCTTGTCCCTTTATAAAGAGGGTGAATATCAAGCGTCCTCCATGTGGCCGTTTCGGACTTGCCAAAAATCTAGGAGTCCTAGGCACGGTTGGGTTACCCACGTCCGTATTGATGAGAATCCTGTAATAAGGGGAACATGACCTCTGCTTTGACAAGACATGTCAAGAAATCGCCTCGCGTTATGTGCGGGGTTGGTTAAACAAAAATGGTTCAAATAATTATCGGGCCGTGGCGTGATGTCATGCTGCCAAAACGTGTCAGCAGATTAGATTTGTGGTAATATTATTCTCTCTACGGTGGTATGTGGAACTTATTTTGCAGGGTCGGACACTATCCTTGTATTCAAATTCTTCCGTGGTGTATTCAGAGGAGGAACCCGCCTTGCAATGCCGAAGACAACACTGCGCGTCGGACTCGTCGTCATTGAAGCCTGGTTCAAGGGCTACTGAGGGAGTCTTGGATTAGGGGGTCTCCGGACAGCCAGACTTTATCCTTTGGCCGGACTGTTGGACTATGAAGATACGAGATTGAAGACTTCGTCCCATGTCCGGATGGGACTCTGCTTGGCGTGGAAGGCAAGCTAGGCAATACGGATATGTATATCTCCTCCTTTGTAACCGACCTTGTGTAACCCTAGCCCCCTCCGGTGTCTATATAAACCGAAGGGTTTTAGTCCGTAGGAAAACATACAATCATACCATAGGCTAGCTTCTAGGGTTTAGCCTCTCCGATCTTGTGGTAGATCAACTCTTGTACTACCCATATTATCAAGAATAATCAGGCAGGAGGTACGGTTTTACCTCCATCAAGAGGGCCCGAACCTGGGTAAAACACCGTGTCCCCCGCCTCCTGTTACCATCCGCCTTAGATGCACAGTTCGGGACCCCCTACCCAAGATCCACCGGTTTTGACACCGACAGCGACCATCATGTTTCATCTCGCGATTCCCATGACACCTCTCCAACCCACGGCACCACGCCCCTTGACATGCGCCTCACCCCTCTCGGCCGCACCGCCCCTCTACCTTTGTGTGCATGACATGTGGGCCACCTAAAATGCGGCGAGCATCAAGTTTCTACCACAGCCACCCGCGATTCCCGCAATGCCGCTCGAACCCATGAAACCACACGTTCCCCGCCCTGTGGCTCTCCCCTCTTGCCCCCACTGCCCCTCTGCCTACGGGAGCATTACATGTGGACCAGTCACCTATCGGGTCCACATGTTGGTGACTCAAAGGTAGGTGTAGTAAGGCGCTCAAGCTTAGTCCCTACGGCCTTGAGTGGGAAATGTAACTCCTACGCCAGGGCTTGTGGTGCTCCCGCAGCACAAACTCGTGCCAAAATCGAGATTTGTTTCTTTACTATACATGCACGCAACGATTTACTAGACATTGTAATCTCAACATGTGATGGGGAGCTCTAAATTTGAATTTGAAACTTATAAAACGAAAAGATTCAAAACAAATAAACTGGGAGATAGGGAGTATATCGTAGGATGTGTCCCATACAAAATAAGTCCCCTGGTTTGTCACCGCGAAGATGCGGTTAGCAAGGAGCACATCGTCTTCCTACTCGTACGGCAACAAATCAGCCGCAGACAGCATGGTCCGCCTTTGACCTCCATGTGCAAGGTTCGTGCTATCTTATTCAATCTCACTGTGGTTCCATCGTACCAATTCATGTGGTGGCCCGTTGCATGGCTGATCCCAATGTTGGACAAAGGTTCTACGGGAACGGTGTCACCATTGTAAATGTTGCGCAAAATGATGTTGTTACCCTCCCGTACATATGCAAGACAATGGATCCAAAGTAGTAGAATAATACTTGTTCACGTGCTTGAAATATTAACACTCTAGTTTTGATATACATGTGTCAGCAGACATGACACCTTGTCCATGGAAGTTGAACCACGGCGACCATCATGTATCTTGTTTCTACCACAGCCACACCCACACGTGATTCCCACGACGCTGCTCCAACCCACGGCACGACGTCCCCTAACGTGGACATTGATCCTCTGACGTGGCTATCACTGCCTTGCCCTGCCTTTCCTTCGCTGACAGGTGGGACCCACGCTTATGGGTCCCACATGTCAGTGATAGAATGGTAGGATTGTTCGCGTCAGGGGATCCTCACCCCCCCCGACGTGCCCCTCATCCCTCTCAGCCCCACTGCTCCTCTACATTTTTTGTGTGCATGACATGCGGGCCAGCTGAACTGCGGCGACCATCAACTTTCTACCACAGACACACTGATTGGACGCGGTTTGCCTGCTCCGCTGCTGTGCTCCGATCCGTACTCCCGCACCATCGAATTTTCATCCAGTGGCTGTGACACATTTCGTCCCGGGCATCAATCCTCAGCTGGAGTACTTATGTAGTACCCGCCAGTGTGGCCATCTACGCCTCGTAACGCCCCGACGCCCAGCTGTGGCACCCTCGCCACGACCATGCCACCACCGACCGGTTCATCTCGAATGAGTGAGTCACGAACCACTCCACCACCATGAGAATGACATGTCGACCAGCTTCCCTTAGGCTTGCCAACTTGTGGTGCCCCCGCAGTACGAGCTCGTGCCAAAACTGGAATTTGTTTCTTACTACTACCATCTAGTACTAGTAAGGTACAGGTGCATTGCACGCATGATATTCTGGTGGTTTGTGCATTATGCTTCTAAATGTGGAGCTTTCTGGATTCTAACATGTGGCAAAATCTGGTGAAATGTAAGGTTAGGCAAGTTTGATTAACTTAGGTGAGTGTTTGGTTCAAGCCACACCTTAGGCAAGCCACACTAAGGCCCCACATGACATACACACAAAAAATGTGGCAAGATTCCCTTAGGCTTGCCAACTTGTGGCTCTCATTTTGAAGAACTAATAACTTTGCCTAAGCTTAGTTGTGGCAAAGTTAGTCATGAATTAAGTTCAACCATGGAGTCTTCTAGATTATACATGTGGCAGAATCTGGTGGATGATCGACCAGTAGTGCTCGGATTTGCCATCTTTGTACCATCGGATTGGCTTCATCCAACGACCAACTTTCAAAGTTTTTCACACACTATATAGGGGGTATAGATATAAATGTGTCGGTCCGTTGCAATGGATCCAAAGTATATCTATTTAGTGGAGTGCACTCTAAACACATTATCTATTTATTTTTCTCTAACCTTCCGTAGCCATGCAACCAAGCCACATAAGCTTCATGGGTGCCCCCACATCATATTATTCATACTACGTTGATTGAAAAAAAGATAAATCACCCAAAAACAAGATCTTCCCGTTTTTTTGTTCCTACGATGTTGTGCCATGCACGTACCTACTGGTTGTATAGTGGTAGTACTAGTAATATAGTATTAGGAGTACAGACTTGGTACTAGTAGGAGTAGTACTAGTACGGAATGCTCCTACTCTATCAATGAGCCCCGTCTGTCACCAAATTTCTTGGCTTTCGTACTACAGCTAGATCATCAACTCATTTCTGTTTTCCAACCCGGCGGCGGGCGGGGTGTCGGTTTGCTCAACGGCGGTCCCACATGAAAGTGAAAATGCTAGGCAACATGCCTTCCCTAAGTTATGTGTCGTGCCAGACGGGCCGTGTTGTACTCCCAATTCCCGGGTGTGTGGGGGTGCGACGCGAACGCGGCAGGCCTTTTCCTTTTACCAGCAATGTGCCCGTGTAGTGCGATGGATCCAAAGTAGTAGAATAGTAGTTTTTGTTCACAAACTTGAAATAAATCACTATTGTTTTGATATAATCCAAATATATTACTCCCTTCGTACCTAAATATTTGTCTTTTTGGGATTTCAAATGCTCTATCACATCCGGATTATATAGACATATTCTAGTGTTTCTAGCAAGATGCCTGCGCGTTGCACGAAGTTGATGGAAAAGGTAAGCACAACTTATAAATTGACGGATGGAGTACTAGTTATAGTGATGCATATAATTAAGCAAAGGGATCGCACATGTCGGTATTGACTGGAACGAGAATGCAACAGCACAATAAGAATTAAGGCCACGATGATGCGATCGCAGTGGTGGTTACAAAAGGCAAGAAGAAAGATGGATCCATGAACGTATGGCCTCCTCCTCCTCAACTTAGTGCGCCGGGCCACCGACCGGCGGCTAAGGAGCGGCGGCTTTTGTGGCGAGGTCGAGGTGCTTCTCAGCAAAGGCATCCAAAGCTTCCAGCCGGTTGAGGAAGGCCAACGTCGTAGCGTCCTCACTGGCCTTGTAGATACCTATGTACATGATTTTCTCATACACGTCGATGTGTAGGTCGACGAATTCTTGCAATGCGAGGGGCCTCGTGGTGAGCGCGACCTCCTGGTGGACATTCTCCATGGCGTCGGGGGGCAGTCGCAGGGCCACCAGTGCTTGAAAGAGGTTCCGGCCATGGAGGCCGATTAGGGTGGCAGGTAATGAGGAGCCTGGGCGTGCGGGCTAGAGGAGTACGGCGATGTCGTCCGTGAGCTTCTTGAGGACGGTGAATTTCTTGCTGGTGGGAACGATCATCTGGTCCAACTGAGAGTCGTAGTTGGCGTCGACGGCGGCCATCCACCAGCCGGTCTCCAACACCGTCTGGAGACGATCCTCGGCGCCATGCCGCAGGCCGACATCGTGGACCATCTGGCCTAGCCGCTGGTCGCTCACGCGATTTTCCGCCATGGGTCTGGAGTGAGCTCTTTATATGAGGGCAATGAGGGCAAACTGCATTGCATTCTCATCGTGCAGCCTCTTTTCCCGGACCACCTCCCATTACTTCCCTCATGCATTAATTGAAGGAGGATGCATTGGCCGTTCAACATATCGGGAACGGCTACTCCCTCCCTCGTCTGCATTAAAGCCGTATCGGGAACTGAGCCGCCCGCTATCAAATCGAATACTCCCTCCGTCTAGGTGAGTATTAAGTCATCTTACGAAAACCAAATAGAAACACATAGGCGTGGTGCATTAACTCTCATGTTGTTTCTTATTTTTTGACATAAATAGAGGAATCAACCAAGAAGAGATGTGGGGCTTGTATGCTTTTAATGACTTGAGACTATCAAACATGACATGCAGTGGTCAGTCGTTGTACAAGAACAAATGCATCTCTTTTTATCCATTTTGATGACAAGTATTTTCGGACGGAGGGAGTAGAAAACAGAGTTGGTGATGATGGAGTGCGTGCCATCCTGCAATATAGGCCGTCGTATTTATATCTAACTGATTGGAAAGAAACTATGGCAATTTTGCAAAAATATACCCACACATATCTCCACGTTCGCAAATAAGGCCTTCCCTCGTTCAACCTTTTCTCTCACAAGATAAACTACTCATACAAATGCATCTTCATGTTTCGTGCAATGCATGGGCAGCTAGCTAATTTCTTTTAAAATAGTTGCTGCGATAATTGGGTTGAAGTGATATATTTTATGTCTGCCCCGAATGATTTCAGATTCACTATTAACAAAAAATAGGGTGAAAACAATCACATGAGGCCGGTAAAAACAAGGCACACTGGGTTCAGCGTCATCGTCATTACAGCTGTGCGCACGAGAGAAGTCTACATATTGAGGGGGCTACCGAGCGAGGCACCGAGACACAATGTTTGAGAGAGAAACCAATTTACAGATTATGATCAGATCGAGTTGTCACCCTTCTGGTATCATTATTGGGGGGGGGGGAGAGAAAGACGTGTCGAGAGTGTGCGCGGTAGGCACAGAGGCGCAACTAGCAAGTGTGTGTGTGTGTGTTTGAAAGAGGAGTAGATAGATTATTATTAAGATCGATGTGCCACGCTACTCCTTCGATGCCACGTAGTGTGTGTGTGTGTATGTTTGAGAGAGAAGCTAGTTGATAGATTAGTATCAAGATCGAGGTGTCACCCTACTCCTTCGGTGTTGGGAAGTGTGGGTGTGTGTGTGGGGGGGGGGCAGTGACACTCACATATCTCTACTCTTATAAAAAAACAGAGTTGGTGATGATGGTCTTCCTGCCATCCTGCAATATAGGCCATCAGATTTATATCCGACGGACAGGAAGAAAACTATGGCAATTTTGCAAAAAGATACCCACACCCCTCTCCGCATTTACAAATAAGGCATTCCCTTGTTCATCCTTTCCTCCCACAAGATAAACTTCTCATACAAATGCATCTTGATGTTCCGTGCAACGCATGGGCATCTTGCTAGTAGGGAGAAGGAGTTTGTGTGACACATATCTAGCTATATTAAGGGATAGGTAGATAGCATATGTGTGAGAGACATTATTATACTTTGAGACATTAGTGGTTGTGGGTGGGCGGAATTAAAGGGGTGGGCGTGTTAGACATAGAGAGCGTGTGTGTTTCTGTGTGAGAGACTTGTAGGGCGGGGTAGAAAGACGAATTTAACCATGACGGAGGGAGAGAAATACACGAAGTGCGCGTGTGTGATTCCGATGCCCACAGGGAAATGAGATATGTATGCGTGTGAGAGAGATTGCACAATTCATTCACGTATCACTATCTAGCGATCGTGGACGTGCATCGCTTGAACATAAGTCAATATCTACTTCGTATCGTGGCCAAAGGTACAATTTTGATTCAATGCTATAAAGATTGGACACTCACATATCACATTATTTCTATTTAAATAAACCTTTTCAGTTGTGCCTGCCAAAGTTACAGTGATGTTTCTTCAAACAACCAATGTAGCTATCATGTACATGCACCATTCTTACTCTCGTATTCAAATTCATTAGTATTGGATGATTTAAGTTTCTATTTTGAAGTAATATATGTAATATTCATATATGAATTCAACGGGTACGCAATTTATGAAATGGAGGCTATGTAATCATATGAGGTAACACTTTTAAGTAGCTGACTACAATATCCATTTCTTTTTGTGTGCCTCTACATTGACACGTCAATGCATTATGTTTAAAGTAAATAGCCAATGGCACTAAATTATCTATTTACACGAGAAATACATAGGCTGAGTGTTTGATCCCTTTTTTGTGAACCCGCCACTACACCCGTATGATTGGCCGCGCCCGTGTGAATATCCAAGTTATCGGCGCATCATCCCGAGTTATTGTCTTTTTTCTGGGGTGGAATTCACACCAGTTATTAAGTGCTGACGCATGCCCCGTGTACACAGTCTAGCATGAAACTGGATACGAACTTCTCGCGGGCGGCAAAATCTCCCGCCTCCTTCTAAAACTTCCGCCACCTTAGTCTTTAGCATGCGAAATCCCCCTTTTGTCCTTGGTTCATGGAGACCAACAGTTACAATACCGCCCTCATCTACATGATAGGTCGGGGCTCCTTTGGTAACTTCCGGTTCCCCCACTACACAACACCCCCATTTCCTCTCCCCCTCCCGCAAAAACGACTAACTCCACAGCACCAGAGCATCTTACATCATGCCGTCTGTACTTCATTGCCCTTTCTCCCCTCCACTCTCGAAACCCTGGACTGCGCATCCACCGGCGTACCATAGCCCATACACTGCCAGGGGCATCTACCTCGCCGGATCTGCTTCTGCGGCCGCATATACCCCTCCCACCTCCCCTAGAAACCAGTAGACTGCTCATCCACCATTGTACCACGGCCCATTCAGTGCCGACCTTATCCACGGCGCCGGATCTGCTTCACCGGTACTCTCGTCAACCAACGCGCATCTGCAGCGGCTCATTCGTACTCCCCACCGGAGACGCTTCGTCCACACCGCCCGGAGCTGCCCCACCGACGCCCCCGTCGACGGCCTCTGATCCTCTTCACCGACACCTTCCTCAACCCTACTGGAGCCGCTTCGCCGACACCTTCCGCAACCCTACCCGAGCTGCTTCGCCGACACCATCGTCAACCCTACCGGAGTTGCTTCGCCTATACCATTCTCAACGCTACCGGGGCCACTTTGCCAACTCACAAGTCCACGGCCTTAGATCCGCTTCCTCGCACCCTCATCCAACCTACCAGAGCAGCTTCTGATGCCCCGTCCACGGCCGTAGATCCGCATCGTCGACACCACCCTTAACCCAACCACCGGAGCAGCTACTGACGCCCCGTCGACGGCCGCAGATCCGCATCATCGACACCATCCTTAACCCTACCACCGGAGTAGCTTCTGACGCCCTATCCACGGCCGCAGATCCGCGTCGTCGACACCATCCTTAACCCAACCACCAGAGCAGCTTCACCTACGCCCTCGTCCACGGCCACAGATCCGCTTCGCCCACACCGTAGTCCACCCTACTGGAGCCGCTCCACAAACACCCTACTGGACGGTTCTAGATCTCCTTACCGGACCCAGACAGCCAGCGCAGCGTCATCACCCTCGATGTTTCTAACCTGATTCCCACCATCCAGAGAGAAGCCAAGCACCCGCCACAGCCTAGGTACTTGTCACCTTTAAACCCGTCCATCATCACCTGCCCGATGTACTTCAAATACACTAACCGATCGCTGTTACCTGTTATGCAGCTGGCAAAAACTACAAGGACGATGTTTCTTCTGGATCTAACAGCTCGGCCAACAAAAGATCCTAGTCTGAGGCATTGCTATGATCTTGTAAGCGTGTCTCTCTCTCTCTCTTGTATTGTTCTGTGCCTGCCAGCGTGCTTTGCTAGGATTTTCGACCATTAATCCCTTTGTGCAGATAATGATTTCTACTACTAGCTGCTAAATTAGATATGTAGAAGTCATACATGATACTACCTCGTATGTCCATTCCTAAATATAAATCTTTCTAGAGATTCCACTATAGGCTACATACAGAGCAAAATGAGTGAATCTACACTCGAAAATGCATCTATATACATCTGTATGTGGTCCATACTGGAATCTCTACAAAGACATATATTTAGGAACATGGGCAGTACATTACACAAAATCGTAGGTGGCATGTAGGAATTCTAGTGCACTACATTAGGCTCCCTTAGAGTGCCTGCTAGTCCAGCATACAGAGTCATGGCTAGTTTATGGTACACACACAATCGTTAATTGGTGGTTTAAATATGCGCAAGGGATATGCAATGTAGTATCATGTAGAGATGTCTGAAATTAGCCGTGCCAACTTGCAGATAGGGTTACACAATGAAAAAGTACAAGATGTATGTGGCAATTTCATAGAACATCGCAAAAAAAGGAGAGGCAGCGGTGAGCCTATACAGTGTGCTACGGTACGTCACTCCTCCATTGCAATCATCGTGACATGTTATTTGTATGCCAGTTATATTAGCCAAGTTTCTTAGGGACAGTTATTACGAGCTATCCTAAGAAAATAAGCACCTGTGAATATAAGCTCCATGTAATAAGCCAACCAGTTCTTTTCATTGCGTTTTCAGCTTATCTTTGGTGTGATCAGTGGAAAGTCTAGATTGCATTATATTTTTTCATTTTGCTACCCATATGGAAATTAATTTGACTTGCAAACATCACAAATTGAACCCAGTGCAGTAATTAATATGATAGGAAAATAGACCATTACTATTTGCTCAAAATGCAAATACAAAGATACCATCTACTTGGCACAATCTACTTTGGTCAATGTTTTCCATAGAGATCCCATTGCCTAATTTAAACGAAGAACGCATGACCCACATTTAAATGAAGAACAATTATTTATTGAAATTCGATGGTCCAAGTGGCTGGTTATTATCGTATAGCAGCACCACCTGAAAGCATCATATAGCAGCAGCAACAGCTCATAGCAACTCATCATACAGCAGCAGCAGTCTGCAATTCATCATATACCGGCAGCAGCTCATAGCAATTCATCATATAGCAGCAGCAGGAGCAGCTCATAGCAATTCATCATATAGCAGCAGCAGGAGCAGCTCATAGCAATTCATCATATAGCAGCAGCAGGAGCAGCTTGTAGCAACTCATCATATAGCAGCAACAGCAGCTCATAGCAATTCATCATATAGCAGCAGCAGCTCATAGCAACTCATCATACAGCAGTAGCTCATAGGAATTCATCATATAGCAGCAGCATGAGCAGCTCATAGCAATGCATCATATAGCAGCAACAGAAGCAACTCATAGCAATTCATCGTATAGTGGATCAGAATGAAAATTTTGCAAAAAATCAGAGGAGATCCTCACCTTGTTGGATGAGCTCATCCTTCAACAACACCTCAAGGCCATGGCCTGGGAGGAGGGGAGGGGGAATAAGGTGCCTTCTGCCGCAGTGTGGCATCAGCCATAGTTGTGCAGCACCCGCCGAAGTAGTGCGTTGGACGAACCACAGTGGAGCAGCTGCTAGAGACCATGAGAATGAGGGGCGGCGCCAGAGGGAGGAGCAGCCAGGGAGATTTGCCCCTACCCGTCGGCCATGTAGCCTAGCTGGACATAGCATCGTCGAGGACCAGGACAGATGGGACCAGTGGCGATGGCTCGCTGGAGGAACCCTAGTGCTATAGGCAGGGGATCAAGGTAGAGGGAAAGGGGGGAGGAGATGCAAGTGGGCAGGGCAAGGAATGCTTGCGTGTTTGTTTTTACTTGAGGGTCAGGTGTGACACGGGCGTCAGTAGTTGCATTTTGAGTGTAATATAGGCAGACAACAGAGTCATTTCACTATTCCCCTTCCCTTCAATTTTTAGTGAGGTTCTACCCGAAACACCCCCCTCCAAAGAGAAATTAGTTAAGCCCAAGCCCATAAGTCAAAAATTCACTTCTTTACATCTTTTATGGCTTATTTTGATAATATGCCCTGAAAAGGCAGAATCGAACTGGCCCTTAACCTGCAATTCAATTGTGCGTGCAATGATGAATCACTCCTGCCTGCTATCTGTACATTTTAGGCATCATCATACATGGCATAACCTAATACATGTGCATTCCATTTTAGAATCTAGAATATGCAATGTTTATGTTAGTTCATACATTGCACATGATGTTTAAATGCCCCTTAAAATCTGGTCAGTCAAGTGATGGTCTTTAAGCCTCCTTCTTTGCTTCTTTTCTTGATATGTAAGATTTGCTCACATATCTGCTCAATTGCTTGTTCGCATCAGCCAGCCATACTAGGACTGTCTTCTTTGATTACCTGCTATTCTTGACCTAACACTCTAACAGAGCTTGCCAACGATTTAAACACTAAGGTTGCTGTAGTCTGGCCTTGTCTAACTCATAGGTGACATAATGGTTTGGCTGTACACAACAGTAGGCTCTCCAAGAGTACCTGGAGATCCAGTTTGAAGGTATGCCTAGTTTTTACATAGTGCAGACATAGTAAATGCTCATTTCATTGTGTGAAAGTGCAAGAGATGCGGCATGTTTCATTATGTGGTGTTGTTTTGTTATAATCTCATCCTTTTGTGTTCACAGACTGGAAAGTATGCATATTTATCTTCCAAGGAGACGAGTAACTAGTTTGTGTCACCTTGCAGAGGGGGTGCAATGAAGATAAGATTGAGGATTTCCAAGTACAAGATGTTAGGAAGGAGCCTTGCAAGAGAAGTAGGAGCTGCGCTGAGCCTCTTCAACCTGCTAAGGTAAGTCACTGTATGCAACTCAACATTTCAATTCCTTGTTTGTTTCAGGCATAGTTAATTTTCTCTTTTCAATTGCTTTATTTGTCCTCAGTTAATGAGATGCCCAAATAATAATGCCTGATGTTCGGTACTTGTATCACTATTAGTTGACATAATTAAAGGCCTTACCATTTAATTACTCTGCCGAAGTGTGCCTAAAGCTTTGAAGTCTATTAACCAACTATTATTGCATGAGGCTCACAATCTAGTTTATACTACGCTAATGATTGCATAGTTTTGCCTGCTGTAGTATGTTTGTATGAAACCCTCTGCTGTTCATTATGCTCCCTAAGACTTTAATTGAGGCATAGAATGGCCAACTTCTTGCTTACTTATACACAATGTGATGTCTAAATTTCTAACTTGTTTGTGTTTTCGATTGGGCCCCAACATCAGGCTCCTCTGGTGAGCTAAGAGGGATTTCTGTATGCAGCCTGCACAGACTATCTTTTTTATAATTTTTAAAATATCACCTGCTGATGCTCCATTACATGTAACATTATATTTTTTGAAAGTGACATGTAACATTATTGTTAGTCTTGTTTTGCCATGTAGTACAAAATAGTGTCTTGTTCACTTCACTTTGTAACTATCTTTTTTCCCTAGTCATGTGTACTTACAGAAACATTTCAGGATGAAGTGACATCAACACAAAGATCTGCGAGCAGTGCGGCATGGCCGTTACCGAATGGTTATGGACTGGAATTGGAATGTACTGATGTTCTCGAGCATCAACTAGAGGTGGCAAGACAACCTGTACATGACTGTCAACGTATAATCAACAAGCTGAGATTGGACATGCCGGTATTAGATGCAGGAGTCAAAAAATGAAACAAGACACTGAGGTAACCATGAAGGAATTGGAGATTTTGTAGACTGAAATTTGTGCTATCTGAATCCAGCCAATCCTATTTTCTGAAGAGATTATAGTTCAAATGGAGTTAAGTTGATGCACGTCCATGATGTATGAGCTGTATTTGCCCAGCGTATGTAATTTGCTGTTTGTGTATGCCTTATTATCACCTATGCCGAACCATAATGCCTAGTAGGTATAATTGGCTGTAATTTCTTTATTGTATAGTGTAGGATTATTCTACTTTCTATGCCTTGATCTCTTTGTTGTATAGTGTATGCTTTTTAGTGGTGATAATATTGAGTAGGATAATTCTTTGAATATGCCATATCATTCAAACGGGGGCCAACTCACCCGACCATGGCCCTTCACAGGCCGTCGGATCCATGGGCCTTCTACGTCTCGTAGGATCCATGGGCCTTCTACGTCTCGTAGGATCGATGGGCCTTCTACTTCTCGTAGGATCCATGGGCCTTCTACGTCTCGTAGGATCCATGGGCCTTCTTTGTCTTCACTACTAGGAAAAGGCCTACTAATGGCGCACTGGTTTTGCCTACTAATGGCGCATTACCAGTGCGCCATTAGTAGCACGCCACTAGTATATCTTACTAATGGCGCACCACAGGTGCGCCATTAGTATCTGGTATACTAATGGCGCACCAACTAGTGCGCCATTAGTATGTAACAGCATGCGCCATTAGTGTGCCTCCCGGGGGGCCATATGTAAGCATGGCTTTGTCATACTAATGGCGCACCTGGTGGTGATGCACCATTAGTATGAATATTTGGTTTTTTTTGTTTTTTCCTTTTCTAATTTTTGCGCAGGTTACAAAATATTATTAGACAGAATATAAAATATATTATTAGACATAATATAGACAACAGCACACAACAACATCAGATTCATGGAATACAATAGAAGATTAGTCTCTGAATACAATTCATCATATTAGTCTCCGAATTCAAAAGACCGAACAAAGATAAAACATTACAAGTATCAAGACCGCGAGTATCGAGTTTGTCTTCACATTACAAGTCGATATCGATCATCTAAACTACCATCACATAGAAGAGAGCTGTGGTCATCACGATGAGCATCATCACGATCAAACTGGTCTTCATCCGGTTCCTCCAAGGCTCCCTCCTCTCTCCCGCTAGATAGCGGGCGTATCTAGATTCGGCCTCCGCCCTAGTGGTGTACCCTTTGTAACTATTACCGCTGAAACGGTGAACCTGTCTTCGACACTCCTCCCAGTCGTCGTAGACTCTAGGAACCTTACCCTTGTACACGACATACGACGGCATCTCTATGCCCAAGCCAAACAACAGACAATACATAAGCAATATGTAAGTATGCAACAAAAGGATCGGAAGAGAAAAGCAAGACATTAATAGCACGATTCATGGTCCTACTAATAAATAGCATCGATTACATCTAAGTTGAATGACTGTCCAAACCAAAGAGACATACGAATTCATTAAAGTATAATTACAACATGAGCCAATCAATGTTTCAGAACTGCACATCACTACTTTCGACTCGACTCATCAGACAGGAACGTGGATGAAGCCGCTGTCTGTCATGATGGTCATGAAATCACGGTCATTGTCACCCTGCATTTGTAGCATTTCATCTATCTCACTATTGGACGGTTGATATCTGAGGAAGAACTGCCCCGAGGTATGAAGGACATCTTGATGGATGATGTCCGCAAACTCTGACTGGATGCGAAAGAATTCTTGTCTGAGGTCCGCGTCCTGGACTGCCGACAAGCTCGCGGCCCAATCTTTGAGATTATCTGGTAGCAGAAGTGGATGATGGTCCCTTACGATCGCCCGCATGTGATGGAGGGCGTAGTAGGCATCCTTCTGACCGCCAGGCGGCTGCTTGACGCAGCAGAACTTCGTATTGTGTGAGAACATGTGCTTGCCGTACTTACGAACTGCCTTGGTGAAGGTGCCTCCAGATTTGGCGTAGGCGGGGAGAACATCATCAAGAACTTTCTTGACATTTGTGTAGTCTATCTTGGAGTTACGGTTCGGGTCTAAATACGTGGCCATGGAATATTTCGGGCTTAAGAGGATGAGTGTGCAATGTGTGTCACTGCACAGAACACGGAATGTTAGAAAAAAAAGAATGATCGAAATCTAAGAAATCATATGTTACGGGGCGGTTAAGGGATGACTTACTCGGGAAAGTAAGCCACAAGGAAGTTATCCTTATCTGGGTTTGCCAGAATGACGCCTTCGAGGTGTGAACTCGCAACTTGGCGGTCCCCAGCGCTGCTCAAGTGCTTGGCACGCATGTAGAAGGGGTCAACTATCATGATGTCCGGGATCTTGTCTCTAATGATCCGCATCTCCATACTCAGCGAAAACAGCCGAACGAAGGTGTAGTGCAGCGGATGAAGGTTAAACATAGCAAAGATGTCATCAAATCGCAGGACGATCGTACCCCCGATGTCGCCATCCACAAAGCCCTTGCCCTCTGGCACCTTGGCCATGAAAACCGGGTATGCCACATCCTTCTCTCTGAGACTCCGCTTCTCCAAAGAAAGAACACTATCGTGCAGACTCCGCATAGCACCGGTTGCAGCATTCAGCATATTTGGCGGTAGCATTGCCCTACCCGCCACATGCACCCTCCTCGAGATATGCTAGCTGAAGGTGGCCCGTCCTGAGCACGGATCGAACTCGGTACTGGCTGGCTCGCACCGGCGCCCTTGTTAGTCTTTCGTTTCCGTCCCTTCTTCTTGATCTCCTGTAATGGGACCGAGTTCTTCTCACAGACCGCCTTCTTGAGCATGTTGGGGCTGATAATATTTCGCACCTCAGCTATCTGAGGCTCGGTGAAGGCGGGAGCTGGAGGCGTGTCCTGAGAACTGAACGCCAGACGACGCTTGTTGCAATTGGATTTCTCCGCCGTACCAGCTAGATCGCGGTCATCTTGGTTGGGTTCTTGAGAAAGAGGCCCGCAGAACTCATCAGCGTACCCATGTTTGGCAAAGTACTTATCAACTTTGGTGAATGTACCGTTGTCGTTGTCGTCGCCGTCCAGATCCTATGCCATAGGGCTGTCCGGATCCTGTGCCATAGGGATGTCCGGCAGGTCCGGTAGCGTTGCAGCGTTCTTGCCATGGGTTGGCGCCGGCACGACTGGCGGTCTTGTCCGGATCCTTCCCAAATTCTAGGTATTCGAAGTTCAACGCTTGCCACTGGCTCGCATCCTTAGGGTGACTCAGCATCTTGTCTTTTTATTTATCTCCGGATCATTTCCGTCATCTTCCCTCTTCTTCTCCTCCCTATCCGCGTGCCAACGCAGGAGCTTTGCTACCTTAGGGTCCGCGAAATACCGCTGCAGACGAGGAGTGATCGGAAAGTACCACACCGATTTTTGAGGAGCTTTCTTCCTCTTCTTGTATTGAGTGACGCCGCACACCAGACATACGGTAGACTCCGCGTGCTCGTCCCGATAAATAATACAATTGTTCATGCACACATGGTATTTCACGTGCGGTAAATCTAGAGGACACACGATTTTCTTCGCCTCCTCGAAACTGGTCGGGCACTTGTTCCCCTTGGGAAGACGTTCATGCCAGAATGACATGTTCTCGTCAAAGCATGCGTCGGTCATTTTGTGTTTTACCTTCATCTCCAGAGCCATGAGCGTTACTTTCAGGCGGGTATCCTCGGGCCAGCATCCTTCATACAATGGAGTAACCGCGTCTATCTCCAATTGATCCAGCTTGGCTTTCTCTCGGGCGGCAGCTCTTGCGTTATCCGTCTGCTTGAGAAGCAACTCTTGAATATGAGGGTCCTGCACCCAGCCTCCATCGTCGTCTGCTCCGGCATCTTCATCTTCATGATCATGCCCTTCGTCTTGATCTTCCTCATCATCATGTATGACATCTTCTACATGATGACTGTGTACAGCATCACCGTCGTGATCATGTCCTGGAGATTCTTCGTCTTCTCGCCCGCCCTCGCTGCAGTGGTACTTGTCTTGTTGCCCTTCCTCATTTCTTGCCCGGCCCCGGCCATGGAAGACTTCATAGTCATCTTCATCACCTTGCCACCGATAGCCATCCATGAAACCATGCAAGAGCAGGTGGTCCCGCACCTGCCCGGAATCTGGGTCCGTAATAAGGCTCTTCAGCTTACATCTTTGACACGGACATCTTATCTCCGTCTCGTTCTTTTGAAGCATCTCGGCCTTCACGGAGCTCAAAAACCTATTCACAATGCCTTCAGTCATCGTGCGGACCATGTTCGCCTAAGGGGTAGAGCAAAACGATATTTTAGAACCAAGAAAAAATTTGGCATGACCTTCCCTAAAAATAGGACCAAAAAGAATGCATAGTGCCAAAATTCTCGCCGAAACAGAAATGAATCAAAACATTCCGGCAAAATATTGGCAACTTTCGCATTTCAAATACCGGTACCTTCAAACACAAACACATATGCAACACCACAAACACATGCAACACCACAAACATACATAGATCTAGCTAGGCCACAAAAAGTGCATGTGCACGTTGTTGGAGCGAGCTAGGTAGAAAAAAAGTAGATCTACATCATGAAGATAGCTTTCCCCTTACTTACCTATCAAAAAAAAGGTAATTTCACCACTTAATTTTGATGAATCTATGGTGGAAATGAGGTGAGGAGGAGGAGGCAGCCGAAAGCTTGGAGAAGGAGGTGGAGGGAATGAAGTGGGGAAAGTGAGTGGGTAGGTGTGGGGCTGTCCAAAATATCTTGTTGGGGTCCTAGGTTACTAATGGCGCACCACAAGGAAATGCGCCATTAGTAACCCTAGTTACTAATGGCGCACTCGCAGGTGGTGCGCCATTAGAAGTTTTGCAAAAAAGTAAAAAATATAAATATATATACTAATGGCGCACCGTGTAACAGTGCTCCATTACTAGTTTAAACTAGTAATGGCGCACTGTGAAACGGTGCACCATTAGTAGTTTTGCAAAAAAAAAGAATAAGAAAAAAATTACAGTAATGGCGCACTCTCTGCCTGGTGCGCCATTACTAGTTAGAACTAGTAATGGCGCATTGTCGACCTGATGCGCCATTAGTATGTATGGAAAACAACAACAAAACAACAACAACAACAAAGCCTTTAGTCCCAAACAAGTTGGGGTAGGCTAGAGGTGAAACCCATAAGATCTCGCAACCAACTCATGGCTCTGGCACATGGATAGCAAGCTTCCACGCACCCCTGTCCATAGCTAGCTCTTTGTCGATACTCCAATCCTTCAGGTCTCTCTTAACGGACTCCTCCCATGTCAAAATCGGTCGACCCCGCCCTCTCTTGACATTCTCCGCACGCTTTAGCCGTCCGCTATGCACTGGAGCTTCTGGAGGCCTGCTGTGACACCCCAAAATTTTGGCCTTGTTTTAATGGAATAAAATTTTTGCCAGGATTTAAAACTTTGAATTTTTGAGCTCCATTTTGATTTTTGTTTAAATTATTTCCTTCCCTGTTATGATGAGTTTTTTTCCCAAAGAGAAAACTTTTCAAAAATGTTGTTGGACTTGTTTAACCTCTCAAGAAAAACTTTCCTTTCACCAGTATAACTAATTAACTAATTTAGTTGCTTGATCTTTATTTTCTTGAAAATGGTTTTTTAAGGTTAAATGGCCTTATTTGAACTACAACCATTTGATAAATTCACTTAAAATTCCCACAAAAATTTGGAGATGTCATGTGATATTTTTAAATCACTTTTATGCTAAAATATATTTCATTCATGAAATATTTTGAGCCCTACACTCAATTTTTCATCCCTGGTCCAGAGTGCTTTTTGCACTACAACCTATTTAAATATTTCTTTAAAACTTCTACCAAAATTAAGGGAGGTCAGTAGGAGCCTATTATTCCACTTTGTGCAAAAACCTATTTATGTCCTTTGAAAATTTTGAGTGAATCAACCTCATCTTCATTCTGGACCAACTTGATGGTTTGTACAGCAACCATGTTTTTACTTGCTCTTTAACCCTTGATCATTTCTCCTACTTGTAGTCCCCCATGTTAAACCCTTAAGTCCAGGAGCATGCACCTTTTGGATCATTTTTGGTGCATGAAATAATGTCATCTATTTCCTGTCCAGAATTGAAGTTTTGTAAAACTTGCACTAACAAGTTTCTGCTTTTGGCCAAATAACCTCACCACTCTCTCTTTCATCCACAGAGACACTGATCTGGAGATTTTGGCCACTCCAAGAAATGCCTAAGTGCCCTTGCATTTTGTCAAACACCTGGTGTGCATGGCCAGTTTTGACATGATTTTGTCTTTGCATTGTGACCTTGCACCTCGGATCATACTAGCATGTCCACTAGGATTCCAGTTGCTCCTAACCTGGGTCTGTTAATTGCCAGCCTCAACCACGACCTCTAGCATGCTCTGGCATTTCATCGAGCACACTCAGTGCGTGCAATGGACGCGCCCAGAGCGCGCGAATTGCAGCCACGCGGCCGAGCCGACACGCTGGCCCCCACGGCTTTGGCCCGCTCTGCAGAACCTCGCCACGCGCTCCCCTTCTCTCAGCTACGCGCCAAGCCGCCCCTCGCCGCGCCCAGCAGGCCAAGCACTAGCCGCCGCCGCCGCCCGACAGCCCTGCGTCGTGCACCGCTGCCCAAGCCACCCCGACTCGCCACCTGCCCCTGTGAGCAGTGCGTGCTCATCCGCAGCTTCGTCCCCTAGCGCTCGTCGCCGCCACGTCGCCCTAGCCACAGAGAGGCGGTTTGCCGGAGAACTTATCCACGGCCGCCGCGGAACCGACCTCGTCGCGCTATAAATGGACACCCCGAGCCCCTCTGAGCACGCACGCGACCTCAGACCACCCCTATGGCACCCCCCTAGCTCGCATTCGACCCGGGGAGGCCTCCTTCCTCATCTCCGGCAACTCCTGCCGCCGCCACCGCCCCGGCCAATCCGGCACCTCCAGTATCTCTCCCTCTCCGTTCTCTCCACCAAGAACATCCTCATCCTCCCATGAGCCTTTTCCCCTACTTGATTTTGATCGGGAGCCAACGCCGCCACAAAGTCACTTCGCCACCGAAGCCTTCCTCCGCCGCGGAGCTCGCCGCCGGCAGCTCACTCCGTCCCCGCCGACCCAACGACTACCGGGAGGACCGCCCCAGCCTTACGGATCCATCCCCACCCTCGGGGGCCCGCGAAGAGCAGCCAAACGCCAGCGACGATAGCCGGAGCCCCGCTCCGCTCGGGCAAAGGAGGGAGACGACGCGCGGCGACTGGTCAAACCTGACCAGTGGGCCAGGCAGGCCCACTGTCAGTGACACCCCGCACCGTCCACGTGGTTAAGTGGAGGCGTAAAGCCTCAAGTACGCCTCCTCTGTACCGAAAGCGTAATCTCGTCTGAAATGTTTTCTTTTCTGTTTTAATTTAAATAACAGATTTGACCAAATCTTTGACTGGCTATAACTTTTTAAATATAACTCCAAATGAGTTGATTCTTTTTCCTACCTTCCTCAAATTTGATCTAGTTTATTTTAAGATTTATTTGAAAATTTTTCAAACAACTTTTTGGTTCTGTTTTTGAAATGTGTGTTAATTCAAATATATTCTTAAATAGGATTTTGGGAGAGAGAAGAAACTTTCAAAAGTTTTGGAGTGCACCCTGCCTTTCCACACATTGAAGGCAAGCATTCTGAACCCCGACATAATATTTTTGGTGTGATCGTTGATACCTTTATAACACCACCGCATTTCGAAGGACTTGTTATTTCATGTGATATGATCATATGCATGGGTGCATGTTGTTGATTTCCATGCTGTTGGAAATGGACACACTTGTGATGATAATCACCCTCATATGCCTCGCATGCATACCGGCAGGAACCCGGGAAAACCTCTGCCTTGGGTAGGCATGAGTTTGTCGCCGGTCTCCGTCGGGACGGTTATGTCTGGTATGGCATGGTAAGGTGATATGAGCGGTGACTTTGTTGGATGAAATATATGCGTCATGCTAATCATGCAGGGAATACTTGAACCTCCTGAGTCGACCGTAGATCGAGTCTTGTTCCAGTAACCCCCATACTTGTTTCGTACTACCACTCGTCTCTACAGCAAGTAGAGTACGGTTCAGTAAGTTGTCAACCTCTTTCCAGCACACACCGTACAGAGAGGCCATGGTGGAAGATACCGGTTGTAGCTGGTAGGCAGGCCACCTGGTCCGGGGGCATGGGTGTTTCTGGTTGGGACCGAGAGGGGAGGCCACCCCTTAGAGCGCGCGATATAAATTTGATCCCATGATACGCGAGGTTGTAGCCTCCCCACTTAGAGTTTGCTTAACAGGTGTCGTGGGTGATTCCAGACACGTGTGAGACAAGATGGTGTGTGCAAGTTAGGTGTGTTTTCAACAAAAAGACCGTAGACGGAATTAGTCCTGCTGGACTAGAGAAATCTGTTACTCGTGGGTAAAGAGTACACCCTCTGTAGAGAATAAACCTATTCGAATAGCCGTGTCCATGGTTAAGGATTACAGTCTGGGATGGGTCAGGTGTCGGTCTTAGTGTCGGTCTTCGGAGGTGAAACTGTTAACCAGAAATGGAATTACTACTCATGACTTGTGATATCTATGATGATTATTATTATTGTTGACTAACCCATGATATTATGGTTATTATCGAGTATCTCTGGGATGGTTCTACCTCCAGGGATATTCATTATGATTGTTTCTTTTAAAGCCCTTTATGTGGCGTCGCTCAGACGCCCGACTGTGGCATTTCTTTTAAAGCCCTTTATGTGGCGTCGCTCAGACGCCCGACTGTGGCATTTCTTTTAAAGCCCTTTATGTGGCGTCGCTCAGACGCCCGACTATGGCATTTCTTTTAAAGCCCTTTATGTGGCGTCGCCCAGACGCCCGACTGTGGCATTTCTTTTAAAGCCCTTTATGTGGCGTCGCTCAGACGCCCGACTGTGGCATTTCTTGTTATTTATTTCATAAATTTTAATACTGCTATGTATTGCATTTTTTTATAAATAACCGCCTGCATGCATCAGTATTTTATTTACTATTTTTGACTGACGTCATGAGTATAAAAATATTTTTAGCACATCATGGTTATATTATACCTGTGTTCATAATGTTTGCGAGTACATTCAAAGTACTCACTGGCTTGTCCCTGGCTATTGTCTTGGCCAGATTTTGCTCGCACGGAGATGAGCGACGCGATGCCAGCCCCGGAACCCACTCAATGGAGATAGCAGCCTCGCGAAGATAGGAATTAACCTGGTCAGCTGTTCCCGTGGGAAATGGAGTCCCATAGACACTGATGTTTCACAACCCGCTTCCGCCATCAACCACTAGAAACCATTTGTTGTACTCACATGCCAGAATGGTCTTGTACTACATATTTTGTATTTTTGCTTGGAATTTCTGTATCAAGTTGGAGCCTCATCAGCTAACAGTAATCCTGGGGCTGATGAGCACGACGGTCTTTTCTGGAAATTTACTACGCGGAAAACCCGGTCGTGACACCTGCGCTGAATATGCCCAAACCATCTCAAACGATGTTGGACAAGCTTCTCCTCAATTGGTGCTACCCCAACTCTATCTCGTATATCATCATTCCGGACTCGATCCTTCCTCGTGTGGCCACACATCCATCTCAACATACGCATCTCCGCCACACCTAACTGTTGAACATGTCTCCTTTTAGTCGGCCAACACTCCGCGCCATACAACATTGCGGGTCGAACCGCCGTCCTGTAGAACTTGCCTTTTAGCTTTTGTGGCACTCTCTTGTCACAGAGAATGCCAGAAGCTTGGCGCCACTTCATCCATCCGGCTTTGATTCGATGGTTCACATCTTCATCAATACCCCCATCCTCCTGCAACATTAACTCCGCCTATGTTGTCTCAACATAGCCGGTCCCAAGCCCGGGTAAAGGAGGAGGGTTGTGATAGGCTTGGCGAGCCAACGTAAAAACTCAGCCACTCTTATGGAGATGAAACCCAAAAGATTAGTATGTATGGAAAAATGGAAAAAAAATTAATACTAGTGGCGCACTCTGTTTCTGGTGCGCCATTAGTGTCTTCCACACTAATGGCGCATCACCAACAGGTGCGCCATTAGTATCAATCCTATCTATAGCCCTTTTCCTAGTAGTGCTTGTAGGATCCATGGGCCTTCTACGTCTCGTAGGATCCATGGGCCTTCTACGTCTCGTAGGATCCATGGGCCTTCTATGTCTCGTAGGATCCATGGCCCGCCGACTCATTTATGGGTCTTGTACGGGCCTTTAATGGGCCGTAGACGGGCCTTTAATGGAAATCGTACGTTTTATGGGCTGACCATAATGGGCCGTTAATAGGCCGTATTTGCTGATGCTATGAGAATGGCCCAACAGATGGACGGTCCACAAATGGGCCGACTGTAACGACTGGCTGAATTTGGCCCACAAGCAGAAATTGAAAGTAACGGGCTGTAAGTAACCGAATGCTGCAAATGAGCCCAAAAATAAATGGGCCCTTAAAAGGACGAAAGTTAACTTGGGCTAGAAATGGCCCAACGAAATAACGGGCCGTTAATGGGTATAAAGTGATACACTATTCATTACAGGCCAGTTTCACCACGGGCCGTTAATGGGTGTAAAGTAATACACTGTTCATTACGGGCCAGTTTCAGCACGGACCGCTAATGGTCCAAGAGTTACAAAGGGCCTCATATGGGCCGAAAGACGTCATGGGCTATACATGGGCCAGAAGTGAAAATGGGCTGGAATCATATTGGATGGCCCAGATGACGCTACTGGGCCTGATTCGGATAGGGCGTAACGGGCCTTGGGTTAGCGGGCTGTAAATGGGCTATATGCGAACAGGCCGTTAATAGGCTTTCCATGGGCCGGCCCGCCAACTTTTGACCAAGTCAAACGGGCTGGCCTTTTCACAGGAATGGGCCACTGTTGGGCCGTGCCATGTATCAATGTATCATAGGCGCCTTCTGTCCAGTTAGTGGATGACATCTGTCCCAACGATGAGCCGACATGTGTTTCCTCTAGCCAATGATGATTTTACACGTGGAAAATCCCCATTGGTCGGGGCTATTAACGGGTTATCGGATCCAAACCCCGACCCGATAGCTTAACGGCGTTCCGTTACGGTGGATGCCACATGTCGGTCACCCTTGACGAAAGCACTTCTGTGACGCGCGATTTATCATCATGGAAGTGGACACTTCCGTGATGATAATTTTGGTTATGTCATGGAACACTTCTACGACAGCACAGGTATGACTATCTTGATTCTGTCATAAATTTTTTGATGGATGTACATCCATGACAAAAAACGCGACCTACTGTGACAGACACGTATCATCACGGAAGTGTATTTTTTCGTAGCGTTTGCTCAGCCCCTCTTATAGCGTTGCTAGTTGCAGGTGAAGATGAAGTTTGTTCCATGTTGGAACATGGTTATGTTGGGATATCACAAAATCTCTTATTTAATTAATGCATCTATATACTTGGTAAAGGGTGGAAGGCTCGGCCTTATGCCTGGTGTTTTGTTCCACTCTTGCTGCCCTAGTTTCCGTCATACCGGTGTTATGTTCCTTGATTTTCCGTCCCTTACGCGGTTGGGTGTTATGGGAACCCCTTGACAGTTCACTTTGAATAAAACACCTCAAGCAAGGCCCAACCTTGGTTTTACATTTGCCTAACAACCTATAACCTTCCCTTCGGTTTTTGTGAGCCCGAGGGTCATCTTTATTTTAACCCCCTCGGGCCAGAGCTTCTCTAAGTGTTGGTCCAAACTGGGCGATGTCCGGCGACCCCTGAGCAACCAGGGTCTATGCCAACCCACCGTCTTTCCCATCTGGTGTGCCCTGAGAACGAGATATGTGCAGCTCCTATCGGGATTTGTCGGCACATTCGAGCGGCTTTGCTGGTCTTGTTTTACCATTGTCGAGATGTCTTGTAACCGAGATTCCGAGCCTGGTCGGGTCTTCCTGGGAGAAGGAATATCCTTCGTTGACCGTGAGAGCTTGTGATGGGCTAAGTTGGGACACCCCTGCAGGGTATAAACTTTCGAGAGCCGTGCTCGCAGTTATGTGGCAGATGGGAATTTGTTAATATCCGGTTGTAGAGAACTTGACACTTAACTTAATTAAAATGAATCAACCGCGTGCGTAGCCGTGATGGTCTCTTCTCGACGGAGTCCGGGAAGTGAAAACGGTTCTTGAGTTATGCTTGAACGTAAGTAGTTTCAGGATCACTTCTTGATCACTTCTAGTTCACGACCGTGCTTTGTTTCTCTTCTCGCTCTCTTTTGCGTAAGTTAGCCACCATATATGCTAGTGCTTGCTGCGGCTCCACCTCACTACCCTTTCCTACCCATAAGCTTATATAGTCTTGATCTCGCGGGTGTGAGATTTCTGAGTCCTCGTGGCTCACAGATACTTCCAAACAGTTGCAGGTGCCGATGATACTAGTGCAGGTGACGCTACTG
Source organism: Triticum aestivum (assembly GCF_018294505.1). Taxonomy (NCBI): domain Eukaryota; kingdom Viridiplantae; phylum Streptophyta; class Magnoliopsida; order Poales; family Poaceae; genus Triticum; species Triticum aestivum. Next base: position 278,293,749 of record NC_057797.1, on the reverse strand, counting down.
AGCTCAAGTGGGAGCTCGATGAAGATCGTGTTCGTTGTGTTGTTTCGTTTCATGTTGATCAGTAGTGGAGCCCAGTTGGGGCGATCGGGGATCTAGCATTTGGGGTTGTCTTTCTTTATTTTGGTTCCGTAGTCAGACCTTTGTTTGTATCTTGTATGATGGATGGTTTATTTGTGTATTGTGTGAAGTGGCGATTGTAAGCCAACTCTTTATCCCTTTCTTATTCAGTACATGGGATGTGTAAAGATTACCCCTTAGCGACATGCCTACCATGCGGCTATGCCTCTAAGTCGTGCCCCGACACGTGGGAGATATAGCCGCATTGTGGGTGTTACATCTATGTTGGGACTCACCTTTATATATAGGTCGAGGCCGCCAGCTTACAAGATTCTGGATCGGGTCATGTTTCGTGACCGATCCTAACTCTAAGTCGCATTGCCTTCTACGACAAGTCATGATCGGCGGCATACACCTCTAGTCCGCGCGCCATATTTAGGCCTTGGGCCTTAAGCCGGCCAATCTTGTGAGCCGCCCCTCTAGCCCTACGTCTTGAGCACTTGGGCATGTCTGAGGCCTAGCTCAGTGAGTCGCCAGCGGCCTAACCTGGCCCTTCTAGGGAAGGTTATATCGTGGGGTTATATCCACAACAATACCGAAGTGAACTTAAAAAAATAGAGCTATGCTCCCCGGCAACGACGCCAGAAAATAGGCTTGATAGCCCATAGATCTAGGGGATCGCAATAGTCTTCGAGGGAAGTATTTCAACCAAAATTTATTGATTCCACACAAGGGGAATCAAAGAATAGTTATAAGCCTTAGCAGTTGAGTTGTCCATTCAATAACACCTGGAGTTTATTAGTAGCACAATAATATGATAATAGTGGCAACAAAGTAACGGTAACAACAATAGTTTCATGTTTGCAATGTGCGGTAGTAGTAGTTGTAATGGAAACAATAGAGGAAAAATCATAGGCATGGAGTAAGAGTTGGGTTAGTCCGATGAGATTCAATATGCAACAGTCATAACTTAGAGCGATGGTAAGTGTGATCATTGCAAAGAGGCAATATTATTTGTGACAAAATTTTTAACAAAAGTTTATTTTGGCATATAGAAAATCGAAAAAGGTGGGACCTGCCAAGTCACGCACTCAGACGCCACGGACGCAGCAAGGGTGACTTACTGTCACGCCCATTATGCAACCCTATCCTAAAGGAACTCGAAGGTCCCACCATGGATAGAAGCGCGTATTGGAGACGCCTTTGCAAGGTGGATATCATTACATCGTACCATTACATAATAACTGGGGATACATACAAAGGCATACAAATGCCACAAGAATACATCAAACATCATACATGAGAACAACATCCGACTACGGATGAAACGCAAACAAAAACTCAAACGACATCCACCCTGCTAGCCCAGGCTGCCGACCAGGATCCTATCCCAAGATCGACGAAGAAGAAGAAGAACTCCAAAACAAGTAAACATTGCTATCACGTCATGATCATCGTGTAACCTGCACCTGCAACTGTTGTTGTAGTAAACTATGAGCCACGAGGACTCAGCAATCCCATCACCATGGGTATCAAGACTAGCAAAGCTTAATGGCTAGGAAAGGGTAAGTGGTGAGGTTGCAGCAGCGGCTAAGCAATGTATGGTGGCTACCTTACGAGTACAAGAGTAAGGTGAGAATCTACGCAAACGGTCGCAAACTAATAATGATCAAGAAGTGATCCTGAACTACTTACGTTCAAACATAACCCAACCGTGTTCTCCTCTCGACCTTCAGTGAAAAGAGACAGTCATGGTTACGCACGCGGTTGGTGTATTTTAATTGGGTTTACTTCCAGTTCACTACTACCGGATATTAACAAATTCCCATCTGCCACATAACCGTGGGCACGACTCTCGAAAGTTTAAACCCTGCCGGGGTGTCCCAACTTATCCCATGACAAGCTCATGATTCGCAGGACAATCCTCCATCGCGGGACCCTCCGATCAAACTGGGAATCCTGGTGCACAAGACATTTCGACAATGGTAAAACTAATCCAGCAAGACCTCCCGCGTGCCGACACCTTGATAGTAGCCACACGTATCTCATCTCAGGCCACATCCGGATGAGTAGTCAGTACAACTAAAACCAGTCCTCGAGTTTCCTTGTGGCAGTGCTACAAGGGGCTCTAGTCTGGGACCAACACCATCAGCACTGCCCCCCCCCCCCCGTATGTAGAAAAGAATCCTTGGGTTCATGACGCCCTATGCCAATTAATTATTTAGTTCAATATTATTTTGGAAAATGTTAAAACCAATGGTGGTCCTTGCTGGAAGAGTTTTATTCAAAGCGAACTATCAAGAGAGGCCCATAAACCCTCATCGTCTAAGGGACGGAAAATCAAGGAACATAACACCGGTATGACGGAAACTAGGGTGGCAAGAGTGGAACAAAACACCGGGCACAAGGCCGAGCCTTCCACCCTTTACCAAGTAAATATGTGCATTAATTAAATAAGATATATTGTGATATCCCAAGATATCCATGTCCCAACATGGAACAACCTACAACTGCACCTGCAACTAGCAACGCTATAAGAAGGACTGAGCAAAGCGGTAACATAGCCAAACAACGGTTTGCTAGGATCGTGGAAAAAGGTTAGAGGCTATCATGGTAATTTGGGAGGCTTGATAAACAAGTGGTAGGTTGCATGACATAGCGATAGCATCGAGACAACTAGCATAGCAAAGATAGTAGTGAGATCCAAGGTGACGGTAATATTGCATGAAATCCCGCTAGAAAGAAGAACGAGTCCATGAAGAAGACGAACGGGCGTAGTCGAACGAATCCTCACGATCGCAAAGAAACAGGAACTATCGAGAAGGAGCACAACAGGAAAGAAGCAAACAGTATGGTAAACACTCAACACATAACATGGCATGATGCTCATCCAATTATGATGCATGACATGGCTACATGATGCTACTCATGGAAAGAGATGATGCATAAAAGAACAACACATCAAAGCAAGTTTAAATGAGGTCGGAACCAACATATAACAACTCCGGCAAGTCCTCATATGCAAATTTCGAAATTGGTCCAGATCTGGATAACAAATTATGTTGAAGTTGTTAAACATCAAGTTAAAGTTACATATAAAGTTCATTTAATTCGGAGCTACAGCCTAGAAGATATGAGCAAAACAAGTTAAACATGGTGCAAATGCAAGCAAAACACAACCACAAACACTCCAAAACATGGATGCAACATGGCATGATGAAACTACATGCAAAACAAAGCAAGTTTCATATAGACCATGCTCAAAACAGAGCAACGGTTCAACACATACACTCGATACAAGTTTAAAACACAATCTACCCAAAACAACAACTAAGCACTTTAGAATCATATGGACACAAACTTGATATGTACTTGAAGAACAGATAACATGCTTGAAAAATCATCAAGGATTAGGTTCATAGGCATCAGGATTAATCCAATGAGATCAATGTGAAAAGAAATTTAATAGCACAGATTAAGACAGTGAAAAATAGGGCATACATGTGAGCAGAAATAACATGTTGACATGTTGGAGGCATGAAACAAACATGCTACAGTGCAAGATCATGGCAAACAAAAGCATGGCATTAAAGTACATGTTAAACATGGCAAGACATGATTACTAAGCATCTCCATATAACCTCCAGATCAATGGCATTCATCAAGACAAGTATGCAAGTCATAACAGATTCTCGAACTTAGCGAAAAACAGAGGAAGGCTGAAAACAGATTCATGATGCATACTTTGTGACAACAAAATTATATGCTACAGGAACATTTCATGGCATCAGAGGGCATGTCAAGCATGTACATGTAGGGAACTACAGAACATGAATACTGTGCTACTGCTAGAAACCACTAGAGCATGCTCAAAGTATCATGGAAAGTATGCAAATGATAACGGATTCACAAACTTAGTGAAATAAACTGAACATGGCAGGAACAATAACAAGTAGGCATGTTTGCAAGCTTATGCAACTCATCTCAAGGCATTTCATGGCAAGTGAATGTAACCAACAAAAAGAAGGCATATTTGTGCGACCACTCATGTCACGAACATGGACATAGGATGCATAGATCACTAGCTATTCACATGGCAAAACTGAACTTACTGTTAACAGACTGACAACAACATTATTTAGCAATTTGAGAACATGGTAATAATAAGCTAGAACAGTCCATAATTGCAACCAAGGGCATGGATGTATAGAGCATAACAAGAGATACAAAACATCCTTAATAAGCATCTCCAGATTATGAATGGATACACTTGTAGCAACAAGTTACCATGGCAACATAATGTAGCAGAAATCATAAGTCACTGAAATCAGCAAAAGCCAGTACCCTACTTTGCATGCTTCTGCTAGTAACCATAGGGCACATAAAAATACATGGAGGGCACCACTTTAGAGTTGGCACAAAGATGCTCCTAAAACACATTGACATGATGCTCAAAAGATAAACACACAAAATGCTATGAAAAAGACAAATCAGCAAGTTATGACAACCTCAGCATGTTATATCATTTAGCACTTTTGCAATGATGATTAAGGCAACAAGATGGACAGTAACATGCATGCAAACTATACCATCACCTAGAGCATTCAGAGATGAACAATTTGATATATTGCATGCCTACATAGGACAAATATGCACAGAGATAAAGGCATCATGATATGCGTACATGAAGTTTTCAGAAAAAAGGACTTAGGAGAAAATATACCCTCTGGGAGGGGATCTCGGGGCGGACATGTTCGGCAGCGGCGGACACGTCGGCATGGCTGGGTCATTCTCCTCCTCAAGGAGGTCAACGACGGGGCTGGCGAGGCCGGAGAGGTGGATCCGGCCGGATCCCAGCGAGGGGCGGCGCGGGGAGGTGACGACGGCGACCTCCGATGGCTCTGGGCGGCAGAGCTCCTCTGGTGGTGGTGCGGGGTGACGACGGATGGTGGGGCAGGCGAGCAGGTGTGCGTCTCGAGGGGGAGCGACGGACGGCGGCATGAGGCGCAGGCAGCGGGGCAACGCGAGGTGGCGGCGGGGCGCGGCGGAGCAAGCGGCGGAGGCGAGCGGGCGGCGGCGAGCGGGCGGCGGCGGGATCGGCACGCAGGGCGGAGCTCGGGAGCCGGGCGGCGGAGGCGCAGGCGCGCACAGGCTCGGGGACGGGCCCCGATTGGATCCATGGGCTCACCCCGGGCCTGGGTGGGCCGCGGCGGTGCGGGAGGCAGGGGGACTCGAGGCGATGCGGGAGTGGGCGCGGGGGCGGAGCTGTTGATGTGGCGGCGGTGGCGAGATGCTCTGGCGGCAACAAGTGGTGGAGCTGTGATGGCTAGCGCTGAAAGCAAGGTAGGAGATGACTGAGTGTAGGGGGAAGGAGGGGTAGGTGATTTAGGCCATTTTTGGAAGGGGTAGGGGCTATATATAGAAAGGGCTAGGGTTTTAGGGGGGTTTAGGGGGTTTCTGGACCCTCCGATCACAATCAAATATTTTCGGTCGGAGGGGGTTTCAGGTGGGCTTGGATGGGCTGTGTAGAGGGGGTTGGGCTGAGAGGAGAGGGGATAAATACAGCCCGACAAGTTTTCCGGATATCGAAAATGTCCGACGAATATACCAGCAACGGTGTCGCTACGAATGACGGTTGGGCAGTCAAACGGACTCCGAATGCGACGAAATTTGGAAGGTGGTCTACCTACACTATAACAAGACCGTGCGCCAACTTTCGACCCATTCCAAAAAAAATTATGCCACTTATAAAATAATATTTTGGAGGTCCCGCGGGCGCGTGCACACTGTCAATGGGCTCGGAACGGACAACAGAGAGAATTGGGAGATCCGGGCGGATGCAAGTTTTGAAAAACATGCAAATGAGGAGCACATGATGACATTGCAAAATGCAACACGCAAGCAAATGACATGGCATTGACGACAAATAACTGGAAGACACCTGGCACATCGAACTCGGGGCGTCACATTACTACACCTGCCTTTTGTCTCTACGATAGGTGGGCCCAACAGATGCTAGGGCCACATGTCATAGACAGATAGAATGTTACTGATAAGTCACTTAATCTCACCTGCGTCGGCGCATTTCCCCCTTTCCCCTCTCTCCTTGAACCCTAAATCTCTCTTAGAGAGAGAGGCACAAAACCAACTTGACAATGCTTGTCTGCGGCACATTCGACGTCTTCCTCCTCCTCCCTATCTTCACACCTTGTCAACGCGTGTCCCACCTCATCAAGGCATCTTCATTGCCTTCCTTCGTGCCTCCTAGTGCCGTCTGCATGAATCTAGGAAGGTCGTCATGGTGCAGATCGGTGCAGGGTGTCGCATATTGTGGTGCAAATCTGCACGGGGCATCATGGTGCAGATCTGGGAGGGGCGTCGCGGTGATGCTAGCTTGGCTGCCCCATCTCACCGGCGATGTAGGTAAGCATGTTTGAGTATTTTGGGATTAGATTAAGTACATGGCTAGTTTTATGAGCTAGTTTATCACAAACCAATGCCACTGCACATTGATCTAGTCTACACCAATGCCACTCCACATTAAGGTAGTCCATGAGCTAGTTTATGACCACTAAATTTTTTGTTTAATTTCATAAGTCTGCATAAAGCTAGGACATGCCTAGTTCTAGCGTTAGCAACATTGCATGGCGCAGTGACGCCGAGTTCTCGTTCTCTTCGCCCACATCATATAGAGAGAAGTCGCTTCAATATTCTCAAGAAACTAAGTATTGGTGCAAAGAGAAGGCTTCTAGGTGGATTTCTTGGAGTGATTGCAACCCAGGGCGAAGATACTTCAAGTACACAAGACTTTGCGTGATTTCCTATTTCTTCTCATTTTCCAACTTGTTGGCAAAAAAAAGGAAAATATATTCATGACTTTGATTTGTGTTAATATTATAGGTTGGTGGATGCAAATTCTTCGAATGGTTCAATCATGAAGTTCCTGAGTTCTTCAAGCAACACTTGATTGATTTGCATGACATGGTGCTTCGTCTCTAAAGAGAAAAGGATGCACTTATTAGTTAATTACAAGCCTACAAAGCATGGAATCAAGAGTTGTTGCAAATGAAGGCTTCGAATGAAGATTTTCTCAAGAAAAAGGACATATAAATTGAGGTGTCATTAAAGAAGGATGCTAAAAATTGTGTTGCTATCAACAAGTATAGGGTTAAGGAAAAGAAATTAGAGGGAGAGAAATTTGTGGTGAAATGTGTTTTAGTAGTAGCATTATTTGCTATATTTGTGAAGTTGTTGTCTTTAACATGTTGGTGTAAGAACCATGTAGATGCAAGGCTAGTTTGAAGTAGCCTAGTTCACAATCCATGATGTTTTCAATTCCTTAAATTTCCAGTAGCCACCAAATGACATATTATCTTTCCTGCAATTGGAAATTTCATCAAATACTATTTCACAATGTTTGGAGAAACATTGTGAAAAATTCATCAAATAGCCCAATAAAAAGATGACATCTTTTTCCTAAAACTTTTACAAACAAAGTTGCACATCATGTGGACTAAATTTCAAAGGTTAACATGATATCACATCTTTCCCAAATTCCAGGGGTACAAACTTTCTCAACAAACCATCACATCTGGAGATATCATACATTTTTCAATTTACCTAAACTACATATTAAGGAACTAGTATAGAGATCACAACTATGATAAGTGCCACCATGTATCTGTTTTTTTCCTCTCCCTTCACTTCAAGTCCTTATATGACTCTTGCTTTCTGCTCTCCGTCCATTTGTAGCTTCTCTACCACATGATCAAATATGGCCAGATGTATCTAATTTCAACTTATCATTGCTAACAAGCTATGCAATCGTCCTTTCTTATGCAATACTATGCTTCTGCTCAACAATCAACCTATTTTTACAAGTTAACTCAACTCCAAAATTAGCCACTACCTCCTCCAATGCCATACTTGTCACAGCCCTAGAATTGTTTGGAGATAGTTGCATCAGTGAGCATCATGCATCCTGTTAATTTCAAGAAACTTGAAATGAGGAAAGTGAAAGCCTCAGAAATCAATTTAAAAGAAGGGCAAGAACCATTTAAATTGCATTCATTGTTTCCAAAATGCCTTCATAAATGTTTGTTAATTTTGGCAAGGCTTTGAGACCAAACCAAAAATACGGAACATTTTTGTGGAATATTTTGGGCACTGAATTTAAATCACTATCCTATTTGAATTTGGAAATATACCTAAATATATATAGGATATATCTTAAAATACCTCTGATATATTTTATGTGCATTTGGAAAAGTCCATTTTGCAACATGAAATTATTAGAGGATAATTGACACTGTTTTTGAAACTGTTTTGAATTTTAAAAAAACAGTGGCAAAGATAAAATAAAAACAAACAAAACAAAAAAATAGAAATAGAGAGAGGAGAAAGGAATCTACCTGGCCCACTTACCTGTAGTCGGCCCAACTTGACCAGCCCAGCCCACCTACCTCGTCGCTCGTCGTCTTCCTTAGCCAGTAGGCAGAGGTGAAGACACACGCGCGCGCCGGGAGGCCTCCACCTCCTGCTTCCCGCTGGCAGCGTCCCTGCGAGTCCAGCTGCTTGCCTGGAGACGCCATGCTGCCCCCCGACTCTCTCTCACTCTACCTCGTCCCCATCCCCTCCCCTAGCTCTCTCGCTCGCACGCACCGAACGCAACCCCGCCGCTCGCCGTTGCTGCGCCCACTGCCATCCCCTCGCCCCCTCGACGCATCCAGAAGCTTCACTACAACGCCCGACGTCTCCAAGCTGAGGCGCTCGAGCCCGTAGGCGCTGCACCACCGGCATCGGCTTCATCTTCTTCCTCGGGCTCCGACGAACACCATCGCCGCTCTGCCGTCTGCAGGCCTTCCCTGAGCCCCTTGAGCCTTCCGTCCGAAGCACTGTGAGCTCATGCGTCTAACCCCCCTCTTCCCGAGCTCGATTATGCCCCGTAGCCATCGCCCCCTTGCCGACCGAATCACGCTGCCGCCTGGCCTCGTCACCGACGTGGCTCCGGTGACCAATTGGTCCTGTGCGTGTGTCGTTGCGCTCGTAGCAATGCCTAGTGCCTCTCTAGCCTGCTACCTTTCTCGAACGCAAGCCGTAGCGCCAAACCCGCCACCACCCGAACTCCGGCCGCCACCCAAGTGGTCGCCGCCGTCGACCCCGGCCTCCCTGCGCCCAGCTACGAGCACCCCTGGATGCGGGCGAGCGAGGGCTTCCTCGTGGTGCCCGCAGCACATCCAACCGCTGCCCGTAGCGCGTTCCCGAGCATCGCCGACGCGTTCGCGTGCTCGTCGACGTTCAACTCCGGCGTGCTGATGTGGCACTGTCGTTAGGGACTAATTACCCCGCTAATTAACCCCCTCTCTCACTGACATATGGGCCCCGCGCCCAAGTTAACCCTGGGTTTATTCCCTGTTTATTTTAGATTAATCTAGTGGCCCCACGCGTCATCTTTGACCCGGCTGACGTGGCCGTTGACCAGGCCCACATGTCTGTGACCCTAACCAGCCCTAAGACACTGACTGTTGGGTCCCATGCATCAGGTTTGACCTGGGTCAACCCAGTTGACCTTCTGACGCAATGCTGCTGTCATGCTGATGCAGTAATGGTTTTCTGGATTTATAATAATTCAGAAAATTCCAGAAAATTTGCAAAACTTCTAAAATTCATAGTAAGTCAACCGTAGCTCCAAATCAAATAAATATATGAAAAATGATCAAAAAAATCCAAGGAATCTGAATATGGCATTTTCATGCATGTTTGAACAACTTAACCTCACTGTTTAGTCCAAAACATGATAATGCACTATTTGAATTCATAGTTTGAATTTGAATTTGAACCTAGTGTTCAAACCAACTCCATTTAACTAGTTGCTAGTTGCATTAGCTCAATCAACAGCATATTTCCATGTCATGATCATGCATCATATTGTTGCAACGCATTGATTGTGTTCTTCCTTGTTTGCGGGTAATTGTCCCCTCTCGGTAGACGCTGCTCCGACGCTGTGATCATTGACACTAATGAAGACTCAATGTTATCTTCAGAAGTGCCAGGCAAGCACAACCCCCTTGTTCATTCCGATACAAGCCCACTCTCTCGCTCCTGCTCTCTTTTACT